>NW_017386165.1:0-40800 GCF_000237925.1 Schistosoma mansoni
GATTCATGAAGCTTATAATAAAAGGAACATGAATATGAATAGTTGAGTTACTTAACAACTATACAATAGAAAATATACGCATCATATGTGTACATAAATAGTCCTCAAAAGTTACCATTCATAATTCTCTTCGGGATATAACACAAAGTTATTGAAACTTTATCAATATTCTTCTTACTGTAGAGGCTACAGCCACAATGACGAGTTTAATAGACCCAAATGGGAAGGTATCGTTCCATTATGATAACGTGAGTTGCATAATTTAGTGAAAATGTGATATTGTTTCAAGTAATTCACATCATTCTACTATTTCATGTTGATCAATGTTATCAAATTAATTTAGTTACACTGAACACGATAGAAAGAGATCAACATTGTGTAATAGGCAAGCAGACTAGTTGACACTATTATCAATCCTCTAGTGACACTAATCAAGCAAGTGGTATGAACAGTGAATAAACAGAAGCAAAGTTCTTTCACATGAAATAATAACCTGTTTGTGCCAAATAGTAACTGGCTGTAAATGTTTGCCTACTATACGGAAAGAGTCATATTCTGTTGAGTTTTTCTTCATGTAGTGACGATCGGCTGTTCAGAATGTTCACTGTGGAATATCCTTAGTGCAGCATCCTGTCAAATATTCACAATCTCATTTCATTTCAATAGACGGTGATATTCATCTCACAAGTTATCGCCACATATCATGATTGAGAGATAGTTCATAACACTTGACCGAAGTTGACAGGAATATCTAAACAGATTTGATGGAACATTCATGGAAAGTAAACTGAGAATATCAGTATGCCTAGTGTGAGTGCGATTAATTGGCTTTAAATGAGATGATCCAAATGATGATACATTTCTCCAGTAATTATTCGATTTCATATAAATGATTGTCTGGTAGCAGATCTTGTCTCAGACATTCAACAATCAATTTTCAGATTCCTACGGAAATTGAGGAAAGTCAATTGCTATCGGGAATCGTTGGAATAATACGTTGTGAAGGAGGTAAGAAATATTTCAGCAAATTATTACTATTATTATTATTATTAGCTTTATTCAATATTATATTTTTGGTACAATATAGAATTCTCAGCACATTGTACTTCAGCAAGTTTCCGTTTCTTACTTCTTCGTCCTTCCTGACGATTAATATTTACTGATCGCCACTTGGAAGTTTGCATCCAGTCAATTGACATCTGAATAATGTACATTCTTCTCGCTGCATATTGCCTTCTACAACCAATATAGCTAAAACTCTTACTCTTTTCAGAAATGTACCTGTATAGGTTGTGCAATTACTAGGCACAATGATGTATTAAAACAAACAAATTTAGATACCTTTTTGAAATATCTAGGTGACGGGAACAGGTTGCCCAGATGTTTAAGCAGGCCGAATCTCGTTAACTATTTGATGTACAGTGACGTACGTCATCAATCACCAGTTAGTTTTATATTACTCTTTACTTGTACCAGGTCATGAGCATGTTAATGAACAAAATCTATGTATCTTATCAGAGAGAGCTTTGTAACAGTGATTATTATTCAGTTGCTTCTTGCGTAAAGTCAGTTTGTGGAAATGTCATTTAAGTGTTGTGGCTCATTGTGCAGAATGAAATTGGAGTGATTTTCGTAAACACACAGCCTAAATATGGGAACTTCTTACAGTTATGATTACCGGTAGACTCACCCAGATATGGATATATGAATTACTATATCAAACTCAAAATATATCCACTCATGTATTCACACACTCACAATAATACAATCAAACTTGCAGTCTTTGATCATCTCAACACTCAATGTAAAAGGAGGTGTGCTTTGTATGAAGCAGAAATAAAGCAGTGCTAGTTTGGAAATGATATTTCATCTACGAAATTTTCAATCGTCTTGCTTCACTGAAATAAACATGTGTTGTGAGAAATGAAGCTGAGTTTGAAGAAGAGTTTTGAGTGTACGTGATTAGGTGAGATACAGTGTTTATGATTGAATGTGAGAAGGTTCATCAAATGTTCCGCCAGATGTTCTGCATTGACAGATTTAAGTGGCATTTAAACAATGAAGATAATTGTCATTTTGCATTCTTCGGTTCAGTCCTCACATGAGTGATTTGTACTGCAACTGATCAGTCCCTTATTCATATATATATGCACTCTGTTAGGATTATCTGGATGTTGCTTGAAGTCACAAGCATTGTGCATAAAGATGGATGAGGAATAGCAGTGGAATCAAATACGGTTTCTCAACATCAATTGGAAGATTCAATAACAATGAAAAAATGATTTAAAGCTTCATACAGTTTCACAAGTCATTGAGTATATGGACTGACCGGATAAGTGGACAACCGAATGCAAATGGAAATGAATGGTGCTGGTTTTCAGTCCCTGATAATTCATAAATAAGAAGAAATGCGCGTCTGAGATTGATATGCAAATCACTATTGTTCCTTGACTTGTAGATTTGAATGTTGCCTCCGTGTAATATGCGTTGTGAAATAATATGTAGGGGGGTGAACGCATCTATCCCAGACGTCCAACTGATTTCATCGTTAAATAACTCAGAAACGTAACTATTTCATTTATAATTTAACGGGCCGGTTTCAAAAATCAGAGCGATGTAAACCATAGTTTTTTTTAAGACAGCCATCACTGTGTACGTAATGAAAAATACTACAGATCCTTGATTGGTCCTCTACTCAAATGAAGCAAATAAACTTGTTTCGCTTTAAAAAGAAGTCGAAACTCTAAATCTCTTTTTCCTTTCAATTTGTCACACAAGATAACGCAGATCATGAGATACCTGTTCCAGAAAAATGGATCAAAACTGGTTCGTTGGTGGAGTTTGAAGCTATCGGAGGTACATGAAATTTGATTTAATCAGCATTTACTATTTTCGCACTTAAATACATCATTTTTGTTCGCTGAAAATTTAAAATCCAATGTATCATTTAATAAATAATATCCAGGCATGTGTCTTGAATGACATTTAACTTACTATTTATAACTACTCGTCGATTCGTTGTTGAATATTAAGCATGAATAACGACCGGATTT
Source organism: Schistosoma mansoni (assembly GCF_000237925.1). Lineage (NCBI taxonomy): Eukaryota > Metazoa > Platyhelminthes > Trematoda > Strigeidida > Schistosomatidae > Schistosoma > Schistosoma mansoni. Next base: position 3,054 of record NW_017386165.1, read on the forward strand.
CAACAGCATTAAAGTTTTCACCTTGATGAAGTTAACTTGAACATAAAGTCACAAAATGGATGATGGAATGCTTTCGGTTTCGAAAAATATTAGGTGCCAGTAAGCGATTGAGCATTGACAAGGAAGTGTTCGTTATTATTTTGGCATATATGATGTAGAACTTTTTTGAGGCATTGAAGTTGTCATTGACGATTGGATGAACGATGTCACTTTTCCTTTGTTGTTTAATGGAATCAACATAGTTCAATTTGAATTTTGTGTCTATGGTCAACCGAGTTTATGGCAATTATTTCATTCAAAAAAACGATTTCATGGAAAGAAAGTGTATAACCATCAAAGTCAATTGCAATATGCTTTGCTGAACTCAGTGACAATGTAGTGTGCACATGTCTGAATGCGAACAGTCATTAAAAGTCATCAATTTCCCCTTGTCAAAAAATCGTCACTTGTTCTTTGTACTCAAAGTAATTTCATTCAATCCAAGAATGCAGTCTTGAAATAGAAGAGAAATTGAAGGTGTACTGAGTTTTGCATGATGCACCATGTTGACCATTTTCCACCGAATGGATAAATCACTTAACTCAGAAATCACCATCACGTCATTGAGTTATATTTACAGGTTTCTTATTTCTCTGTTCTTCTATTCATTAACTTCAAATGAATTCACCTTATTCTTTTCATAGAAATTTGTTCGCAGTACAATACAAGTGAGACATGTCAAAATGCAAAGACATGGAAAACGACATGTATTTGGTGTGAAAAAGGGGGGAAATGTATAGAAAGTAACAATCAGGACACTCATGGCTTGAAAGTCAATGACTGCCGTGTTGAGGTGAGTACTTATTAAACTTCATTGTTCGTTTGCAATATCCTCAAATTTCACATTCTGAGCAAATGTTTTTACTGGAAAAAATACTTTTATTGCTATCAATAAGAAATGGCATGTTAGCCATCCTCAGTAACTAAATAAAAGTTTTATATAAATTGACGACATATTAGTACATGCTTCCTTTTCGTGAAAAGAGTAGAAAATGAATCAAAGCATCGCTCACCATCATCGTTTCAAAGCGAATTATGTTTTCAGATCAGTGAATAAAACGTAATTTCGAAAGTCCTAAATGTAATCGTAGATGTATGTCAATGGTAACAATATACCGATGAAATCAGTTTAAGTGAAGAAGCATAAACACTTAGAAATTGTATGTTATTAGGATAAATAGCGAAGGTATGTAGACTACCATTGTTGAATTCCAGACCAATAACTTCTGATTCTCTGTTGAAAAATATGCAACCACGATAGATTGCTGCAATTAAGCCTTCAATTATAAGTCTATTGATGTATATCAGGGTTGTGATTAGATGTGACATCCAGAACACAAACTTCAACATGCAAATGAATCGTCAACTAGATGTAGGATAGTAAATACTGAACACACTGATGATCAAATCACTAGTAGATATCCTGAATGATTTGACGAATTCGAATTCAGCAACTATTTATGAGGATCTTTTGTGTCATCATTACTGACAATGATTTGTAATGAATAATGAATTAAAAGAATGATATTTGATGTTTAGTGATGAATGCTTCTGATTATATCATTTAGAAGAACTCGTATGTCAACGATTTGAATAGTTCAACAACTATGAAACACAGTGAAACAACATTGGGGATCACTGAGGTTCAGGTTAGTGAAAACCTCATGAAAACTACTGGAGAAACAGATAAACACTTGGTAAATATTTGATATTTGTTGAAAACTGATAATTCTTTGTTTTTCTTCAGACTACCAAAACAACGGAAGAAAATAAGCAACACATGTCACATTGGTACTTGTACGTTGTAATTCCTTTGGTCGTCTCTCTATTTCTTATAGGCGTCGGTTGTATAATTTGGAGATGGTTACTTAGAAGAAAGAGAAGTAATGAATGATTCATGAAAAATTCTTATAAATTCCTTTGAAAACTCTGAACAAGTTGTCTCAATTTTGCTTTTCTTTAGAATACTTTAGATTTTCATTTGTCTTCTTACTAATTTGGACACTTAGTTCATGGTACTTTGTACATGCTTTTGATTGTTAACATGATAGCTGATGTTATCCTTTTTATAAAATAATAAACACTGTTTTCAATATTCGCGTTATCGCTTTCATATAATTCAAGGTGCATAATATCACATGAGTTCTACAAATTTAACTCATAACTACGTAGCATTACGCATAAGTGATTTCATGATCATTGCAGTCAACTATGAGTCCGGTGTGAGTGTTCATTTTGATGGAGTGATCTGTTGAAACACTTTATGAATACCTAGATAAGCGCTTCCATATTTCGTTACTTGATTATTACGTGTTAGGTAAATGGCGAGCGACAAACTATGGTTATAGAGGTATCATCAAGACGGATTATGATTCCTTCTATGAATTTATTGTTGATATTTGTATAATACGGTCAAGGGCTTCTTTCAAAGCTTTCTCTGGAAAATGATGTTGACTAGAAGTTTTTGTATTCATCAGCATCACACAAGAGCCTTGCGGTTTGAATGATGATTCGATGGCCACATGCGAGAATAGTTCACGGGACATAGGATTTCAGCGTTGCACATGGAATTCGAGATTTACGAGGCACACACAGTCTGAAGTCAACACTGAACCTATTTTTAGTCACTTTAATTATATTGAAGTGCTTTAACGTTATAGCACATTGCAAATAGAGATTGTCGCTGTCCAGATATTCAATGTAGTTGGACGCAAGCTGAAGAGCAATGACTAGATACTGAAAACATTCTGCTGTACTCCGATCATGAAGACGAAAAATGGTCCACACACTCAGAGAGTTACTCTAATGCTGTTCAGAGAAGTACAAAATGCACTTGTGGGATGGAAATCTCGTGGATCCGAAATTATCAAAGCATCATTGAAAACAATAAAGGAGGGGATCTCAATGAATGTTACCCGATGATGTGAATCCACCAATGACAGCAAATGTCACTTCTGTTAGAAACTATAATCTATCCTGGCTGAGTGCTCAAGAAAGGACCTCACCATTCTCATAGATCTAAATGCCAAAGTCGGAATGGACGACATGGACTAGGAGAAAGCAATGAAAAAGTAAAGTGATTTACAAATCTATGAGCATTCAACAAATGAGTTATAGGCCATAGCAACTGATAGACTGACTAGTCTCATTTCAAGCTTCTTCCATGATTTAACGTAAATTCGCTTTCCTATCACAAGTACTTTATGGACTACACGTTGAATAACTCAGATTTGCTCATACTATGACCTGTGTGTCTACAAAATATTAGGCTGCATTAAGTCATTATTCCATTCAAGCAGAAGCTTCTAAGAATATTTAAAGAAAGTAGAATGTTCTGTTCATTATGACTTTCAAATGAATGTCATTAAACTGATAGATACCTTTATTAACACAATAGGAGAACACATAGAAAAGACGCCCGTTTAGTCTTCAGATGAAATGTTCTATATTATATAAATGATACTACTTCAACTGACAATCACAAACCTAATTTTGAATGCTTCATTGTATGATGCTGTGGAAAGGCATCATATAACCAGTCACATTCTGTTCACACTGATAAGCAGTGATCAATGATCAACTGAATCGAATGACATCCATAGAAATGTAATATTTGGTTGGGAATTTACTTTCTCTCACATCTATTCCAGTGATCGGTTATTATTAGTTCGTGATAATTCACAAAATATTTCATTGTTTAACAAGAACATATTGAAATCTACATGCTGATTGACAATACATTATTACTTAGCCTAAAAAAATGATCATTATACAAGCAATCAGTTCATGAATAGATATACCTGTTCACGTCCGTGACAATTTGCGAGTAAGAAGACTGATTACCGTTTAAAAAGAAAGAAAACCGATTAGAATATCAATCATGATGTGCCCTAATAGTGAGTAACATTGTGTGCCGCAGTTATTCTCAGAGTTCTAATGAAAAGTAGTGATCAAAACAGTGTTCTACCATATCTGTTATATGACAAATATCATCAATCGTAATGAATGATATCTCAGATTTAAGACTGTAAGCTATTCTATTCATTTAAATTCAATAGTTTAGATGTTAAAATTCCGATTTTCATTCGGAATCTATAATTGGATTGTAAAAGCGTATTGGTAAGCAATTGTTTCATAGAACAAAACAACTACTCAGTATTTTGCTGTTTCATGATGTTAAATAGTAAGCGTCAATAATTTACACAATACACCATGATCACTTAAAATATCTTTCTATAACTACATATGGAAGAACTCGGTCCACCTCTAATTTCACTAAATATTCATCAATATTTTACCAACAAGTTTCGATAAACATAAGCCATAACGCCTACTAACTATTTTAGCTAATTTACACATCATATTCACAAAGAGGTGTGGTAATGAGTAGCCTATATCTCGAACAATAGATCTCAGTTAGTTGATTGAGTGAATCAAAACAAAATTGACCTCTCTATTTTATTTTCTCAACATCGGATATTGATATTCATTACCATTTGTTATCTCATAGAAACAATAAACTTTCTTCGTCACTGTGAATGACTTATTGACCGTAAATCATGATGAAGACATTGAAAAGCTCGACTGTCGTCAATCTCCATGAGATTATCATTAGCCCATTTCCTTGATTTGAATGACAAGCCCAAATTCATTGCCTCTTGTTCTGTAAACCTCTTCTTGCGCTTTTTCTGTACAAAAACACCACACTACTATTCACTACATAGTAGTTTGAAGTATTTTTCAAGATTCGTTCTGTATAACGATCGATGCGGTGTTCTAACAAACCATCTATCTTATTTAGTTATACACATCGTCTAAGATTTTATTTCTTGGTATCAATTTACAGCACTACTTATTCTTGTGTTATTTATGTGTTCACTTTTTACTTGCTTCATCTGTGATAAGACCCTAAATTCATTTCCCATAGTCGTTGATCTTCTCTGATTGACACAGATGTCCCATTTTTTATCATTTATAATACGCATCCTTGTTTAGATAAGTAAGATGTAAGGCACACATCTGTACAAAAGACATATGAATTCACAACAATGATCACTGGTACTTCCAGCGCATCTCCTTTCACTGAGTTTCAGAAATATCAGGAATCAATACTGATACTGGAGAAGAGAAATTTTCGAATAGTTCATTTGAGGATTGTACAGATGAATCTTCCAGACAGTTAAAAAAACTTTGAAAAACATTAATCAATGTAACTTTGTGCAACAATTAAAATTGATTCAATCCCCTTGCTGAAAAATCAGGTTGTTGCGAAACAGACATCGAGAAATAAAAGTCACTTTGTGTTTACTGGAGCGATCTTGAAAATTTCCCGCAATAAACATGATTAGCTCAGGAAATATTAAGAAACATTTTATCCAATCACAGTTTGATGCGACGTTCTGCTAGAAATATCGCGAACATGAAAACTCACATGTAGAGCTTCTGATTGACTTATTACTACACCACTAATATGTTCAGTAGTATTCTGGAATTTTCAGGAGAACGCAAATACTCCTAAAATACTATAAACATTGAAAGACATCAGTCAATAAGTCAGTCAGTCATTCATTCATTCAGAAGACCTTATGGAAACCATCTCTACCTCACACTCTTAATCAATCACTCAACATCTCACTCATTTACTCACTCACTCAATCATTCTCCCAATACATCAACCAATCAATCCATCCTGCCATCCATCCATCACACAATCGCTCACAACTCATCACCATGTGAATCGATCCACTGATGTCTACCTCGTCAAGCTAGTCAATGTAACACTAGTTAAGCAAGAACAATTAATGTGGCAGGATAACATGAATTTCCCGTATTTCGCGGTTTCTCGTCATCCACCTACAAAGTATAATTATAACATACAAACAGCCTTCATCTGCGTGACAGTAGCTATTGCGAAGATAACTTACAACATTTGAAGATAAAAAGTAGTAGTAGTAGTTGGATACAGTGAGGAGACGATGTTGTGTTTGTGAGGGCGACTAGGCAGGGGACTGTGACTGATCGGTGTTGTGAATGAATAATATGAAGTGTGGAAGTGACACGGGATGGAGTGAGAATGTGGGAAGTGTGACGTGGTGATAGTAATTTTGTTTGTGGTTGTATTACGGTTTTTTGAATTCGTTGTATTTATATTTATATTTGTAATTGCAATAGTAGTAGTAGTATTTGTTGTTGTTGTGTGGTGTGAGCTACTTATATTGACATAAGTAGTATATATGGTGAGCAAGGAATAGAATATCTGACAGCAGAAGATTGAGAGGATCAAGAAGAGAAGAACAGAAATAAAAAGCAATTTGTGTGAAAATCATGGAACGATGAAGCCTGAGACAATTGAAGAACATTTTGCAAATAGAGTATTATGGTATGGTTTTTGCATTTTACCAAGTAACGTTGTAATTTGTGCAAAATATTTGGTTGGTTGTCCTCATCTGTGTTGTCATTCACTACATTTGGTGTCGCTGCCAACCAGTAGGAGGATGGGTGCTGTTGTGCGGACGGCCGCTGTGGGTCTGGAGTTGAGGTGCTAGTTGGGCCAGTCTTGTGCATAGAGTTGGCGTCGAGTGGAGCGTTCTGGCGGGGCGGCGTTGGTTGCTGCGGGTGCTGTCGACGGAGAGGAGCAGTGGGATGTGCGGCTGCTGGGCGGACATCGGATGTAGATGGCTCAGCAGGCCGGTGGAGTACGGGTGTTCAACGTCCCAGGTGCCGGGTGCATGCGGATGTTGGTGCCACGGCAGGTCGACGGAGCTATGGAGTTCAGCGCGCCGCAGACTCGACATTCTGACGGAGAGTTTGTCACAGACTGCAGTGGAAGAAGAAAGTGGCATGACGAGCAGAACCACCGCATGAACGAATGCTTTAAAGGGGGGACGAGTCTGCTGTGGTCTACTCATATCCATATTAGTAGTATATGATGTGGGTCAGACATACAATGTATTTCGGCAGAAAACCGATGACAAAAGAACTGAAATAAAGCACAATCGTTTGCAAAATGCATGAGCAATGCAATTAAAGAAGAAACAGCGAACATGGAGACTATTGGTTGTTAATTTGCAAATTAACTGTCCATTGTATGGTTATTACAATTTACTGGGATACTTTGTAATATTTGCTTAAATACATTCCATTGTCCAACAGTCGTGTTCTGTTCACAACAGTAGTAGTAGCATATTTAGCACAAATTCCAACGTTGCTTGATAAAATACAAAAATCGTATATAGGCGAATGTTCTAGGAATTTGTATACTCGGGCTCGTGAACGCCTTCCAGTGTGGTTAAGCAAAGGTGTAGTCAGAACGGTTAACAGCTCTGTTTTAGCCCATTTAGTTCAGACGGGACATAGAGCCGACATTGAGCAATCTTTCACAATAATATATCGTTTAAATAGGAGTCTACCTAATTCTGTCAGACAGAGAATCCTACAGACGGCTGAGGCAATTACTATTCGAATCAAAAAGCCAGAGCTCTGCATCCAAAAGAAATATATACAGCCGCTCCTTTTACCCTGGTCAACTTCAGGGTCAACTTGTTAATAATCAATTTTGGGAATATGGTGAAATTAATTTGATTAATGTTCATTTCTATATCTCCAACTTAGTTTATCTACACATCTTATCAATCATTATTCTTCTTATTATTATCACACCTGCTAACCTTTTAGAGAAATTTATACGTCATCCACCCCCTATCTACTATATCTGACCTAATTTATATTATTCTACATATTACGTAATTTCTGATTTGTAATCCCATTTTTCTATCTCTCACCCCCATGTCAACTATGCATATATTCTGATCATCATTTATCTTACGATTTTATTTCACCTATAAACTGATTCGAGTTAACACTTCATATTAGTCATCACCAATAGCATTAACGATTCGATCTTATTTTTATTTTATATGACAAACAACACTCCCTTGATTCACCTATTACAGTTATGTTAAATTGATGTACTCTGCCTTAAACTTGGCCAATCTTCTTTTATGGATTATTAATTTATAATTGTAGAGTACCTGATGAGAAATTCATTGAAAAGAATATTCTTCGTTCATATAATTGTGGTTTAATATGATGGGAATTTTTTCAGGGAATAACATGTAGCTTAAAAATTAAGACAAGCTCCATAAAGAGTAGAAAAGTTGGATTGTTATTCATTATAAACTGTAATAAAAGTGATGGGATCATTATTCATTAACATAATTCAGACAGCATGCATGTCCGACTTATTATTTGATAATGGATTCCTGATCACCGATATCCGTCTATTAATGTGATGAGCAAATTGTGTTGATTGACATGATGTTCCAAATGGGTACATAATTGAATGTGACAAATAAACTTTCGGAAAACTTGATTAGAATTTGTATTATTACTTTTAACTCAACAAATGATAATAATGATAAGATTGCAATAACTAAAACGTACATCAGTATCCAAGGTAAAACTGTCCATGGATTCTGTGTTTTATGAACTGTCTCTCTACAAAATATTTACTTCTATGGTTGATTGAACAATTTACAACACTGATAAGATAATGATAATCAACAGTGTAATAGCTATTTCAATTCCAAGAATAAGAAAAACCTTAAATTAATAATTTACTAAAAATATTCATCATATCATACCATTTTCGTATACTCTGATAGAGCAGTAATATTACTGCCGTTCAATATAATTGTAACTTTGCTACCTGTGTTGTACATCCATGAACTATTGTATAGATCAGCAAACATTTCTTCAAGTGTATCTAGAAATAGGAGAAAATATGATGCCGTTTCCTAACATTTCCTATGATATAAATATATGAAAATGAAGTGCAGTGAGTGCAGGATGAAAAGACTGAATGCAATTTGATACTTGGTCATTTCGTTGATCTTATTGAATAACGTTAATTTAGTGGAATAACTGAGTAATTAACTGACTGTCAAGTATATAATTATCCTCCTATTATTAGACAGTATTTTTGGTCGATCATTATAGAATAAGATGACAATGATTGAAACGTTTTCGGTCTTTGATATACCTTTGCATTGCTGATGATGAATGATTTTCGCTTTATGAAAATATGGAAAATCATGGTTCATAGAATTGATAAAAGTAGGTGAGATCGTAAGGAAAGGGAATATTCACCTTTCAAAATCCATCATTACTTACTTGATAAATTACAGAAACGGTGTTGTATACCACTGTCCTAATGGTTTGTTTATTTCACCGCGTAAAATGGATTATTCAAACTGAAATACTGAAAATAATATAAAGATCTTCTTAGAATTATATACAGTAAAGAAACTTTGAACTGCAGTTAGGTTAATTTAATGAAACTAACCGTAGTTTTCGTGTGTGTGTTTGTTTGTACAATGTTGTGAATTGATGATTAACATGATTTTCAATGGTATCTCTAATAGACAAGACTCAGTATTCAATCTACTTAAACTAGGAATTAGAAGAACTATGAACTATTCAATTGATTGTAATAATAACAATGTGGATCATTTACATAGTTCATCATATTTTACTGATGAACCATTCCGTTAATCTTCAAAGGATGCGCCATGAATATCCGAATCACCCATTGAATTGAGCTTTATATATCATTCACTAGTTTATTTTGATAAGAGCACAGTTTTCAGACATATTTTGGTTGCTTTGTTATAGATTTTACACGTAAACCTTTCATAAGGATTTGGAGTTTGAATGGATTCATTGGTTACTGATGTGTGGGCGAGAATGACAATGATTGGTTGTCTTGATGAGTCAGACGTTAGATAGGATGACAGGTGTTATGTGTTATATAAATTCCCCTATCCTTATTATGTATTAACTGTTCCTTGTTGATGGACACTTATTGAGACTTATTGACTGTTCCATGTGTCGGATTTTGGTGTGAAATATATTGACGTTATAGTCAGGCTAATATTGTGTTCTTGATCTGAGTTCTGTTGAAGTCCTGTAGAATAGACACTGGGTGGGAATCTAGTGTAGATATTCGTCTAAGATAAATTAACGTCCCACATACGTGTAAGAAGTAAAAGGACTGTTATAACCAGAACCCCCTAAGGTTATAACCAGCATCCTCTCTCTCTCTCTACGTTTATAACAATTGGCGACGGCATTCATGCGTTTATAACATTGGCGACGGTGATTAAAACGGATCTACGCTTACATATTTAGTTAAAGTGAATTTTGTATCAAAAAAATGGATGATTTGAAAACCTTATTGCAACAGCAAAATTCTCTTATAGAATTATTAGTCAAAAATGTGTCAATATCCTCAAGAACGAATGTGTCTAATTCCACTATGACTCCGGATTCTATTGCTAATTCAATAGCTGAATTCAGATTTGATCCAGAAAGTGGAGTTACTTTTGAGGCGTGGTTTAAACGCCATGAGGATTTATTTATTAATGAATGTAAAGAGTGGGACGAAAGTTCGAAATTGAGATTATTATTACGAAAGCTCGGAGTGTCCGAACATGAAAAATTCTGTAATTTTATCCTCCCAAAGAAGCCATCCGACATAACGTTCAAAGAAACAGTTGAATGCCTGACTCGTATATTTGGTGAACGGTCATCAATTTTTCACACTAGATACCAGTGTCTTCAACTTGTAAAGAAAGTACAGGACGATTACGTAACGTATGCAAGTATCGTGAACCGGGAATGTGAGCGGTTCCGATTACAGGAAATGTCCTCAGATCAATTCAAGTGCCTTATTTTTGTATGTGGATTACAATCTCCAGTAGATGCAGATATTAGAACACGGATTCTAACGAGAATCGAACAAGATCCTAATATCAGTCTACAATCAGTATCTGAAGATTGTCAAAGAATGGTTAATTTGAAGCATGACACGAATCTCGTAGAAAGGAACAGTGAACACGTTGGAGTTAATGCTTTACGTAAATCTTTAAATGGAAATAAAGATTCGAACTCCCAGAAAATCCCAAATCAAGTGAAACACAAAACGTCATGTTGGCGATGTGGTAAGTGTCATTCTGCCAATGTTTGCTATTTTAAAAAACGAGTATGCTTTCAATGTGGTAAATATGGTCATGCTCAAGTATGTTGTAAAAGTAGGCCGAAGGTTTCTGACCGTGAGCATAAGTTCCGTAAACGAAATAAGATGCAGACTTCAAAATCAATACCGCATAACTCAAATGTTGTTCTGGCTACAAAAAGTGAGCATTTCTTCTCTAAAAGGAAGTATGTAACCATCTTTTTCGATGGCAAACCGGTCAAACTACAAGTCGATACTGGGTCTGACATAACATTAATTTCTAGAGAAACTTGGATTAAAATTGGTCGACCCCGATATCAACCTACATGTCATAATGCTAAGAGTGCGTCAGGAACTAATATTACTCTTCTTGGAGTAATACAGCTACCTCTCACGTTTGGTGAAAAGACTATGACCGGGAAATGTTACGTATCCGGGAACTGTCATACCAATCTATTAGGTATTGATTGGATTGATAAATTTGGTTTGTGGGATTTACCGTTGAATGTACCGAAAGCAGAATCCCAGTCATGGCCAGAAACGACAAAGCCTTGGGTCCGACTACATGTTGATTATGCTGGACCAATAAGTGGACAATATTTTTTGGTGGTGGTTGATTCATACTCAAAGTGGCCTGAAATTTATGTGGTACGAAGACCATCTACGTCTGAAACACTGCTACATCTGAGACAACTATTTGGTAGGTTTGGTACACCTAATGTTTTGGTTTCAGATAACGGGACGCAGTTCACGTCGTTAGAGTTTGCGGAGTTCTGTAAACAGAATGGAATCGAGCACGTTAGAACTCCACCGTATCACCCTAAGTCGAACGGGCAGGCAGAGAAATTTGTTGATATTCTTAAACGAGCTCTCTTAAAGATGGGAGGAGAAGGCAACGTAGAAGAGGCTCTGCAACAATTTCTCATTTCCTATAGAATTACGCCAAGTCCAAACTGTCAAGATGGGAAATCTCCAGCCGAAATAATGTTTGGCCGACCGATTAGAACATTTTTTGATGTTTTGAACCCGAAAGACAGAATCAGTGGACTACAAAAAAATAACAAAGGGAATTGCCTGAAAATTCGAGAATTCAAAGTAGGTGACTCAGTTTATGCACGGGATTTCCGGCCTGGCAAGCCAAAATGGATTTTTGGGTTTATAAAAAAACGACGTGGTACAGTATTATATGAAGTGATGGTCGAAAATACACTAATTATTAGACATGTAAATCAACTGCGAGATAGAAAATGTGTTTATGAGTCATCTAAACTCAAACCATTACCAATGGAAGTATTATGTGATACGTTTGATATTCCACCACCACCACCACAAGTTGAAATGAGAAAAAATGATCTAGAATCAGAAGTTAGACGAAGGTCATTCAGGAAACGGAAACAAACGAAATTTTTTCAAATAGACCCCAAAGTGAAATCATACGATCGAACTTCGCGAGGGAGGTGATGTGTGGGCGAGAATGATAATGATTGGTTGTCTTGATGAGTCAGACATTAGACAGGATGACAGGTGTTATGTATATATATATTTCCCTATCCTTATTATAGATTGACACTTATTGAGACTTATTGACTGTTCCATGTGTCGGATTTTGGTGTGAAATATATTGACGTTATAGTCAGGCTAATATTGTGTTCTTGATCTGAGTTCTGTTGAAGTCCTGTAGAATAGACACTGGGTGGGAATCTAGTGTAGATATTCGTCTAAGATAAATTAACGTCCCACATACGTGTAAGAAGTAAAAGGACTGTTATAACCAGAACCCCCTAAGGTTATAACCAGCATCCTCTCTCTCTCTCTACGTTTATAACAATTGGCGACGGCATTCATGCGTTTATAACAAAAATAATTCCAGTAATAATTATATGAGTACAAGATCAAAATAAATAACAAGACAAAGCACCACTAATCATCTATGATTATCATAGGACATGATAATAATAGGGTAAAATTGTTTTTCTAGTCTTATGTATAATTATTACTATCACTAGATTATTAACCATTAATTGTATGAAGTCTTTGGCGACCAGGACAATATTGTTTAGATAGGCAGATTAAATGCAGAAGAAAATAGAGTGGATTATATTCAGCAGCTATACTTCTCAGCAGGATGTAACAGAGACACCAGCAACATAAAAATTAAAAAGGACGGTCTGAGTTGATAAGATACAATAGAGCATATGAAATGTTTAAAATCTAAAAGACAAAAACTGGATGAATTCAGGTCATTGTCATCGATTCCGAAACAGACAAGGTAAACGAATCCTAGGAATGCCAAAACCGAGACCTGATGTCAGTTCATGAAGTTGCTGACTGTTGTACTGAGCTGCGTAGGTAGGTGCAGATTACATTGTTGGGGTCCACCTGACAACGGTGATCAGTGGTTGGAGACTTTGGGTGACATAGTTCAGAATAAGTAATTGAGGAGAAGATGGATTCCATCTTCATCTCATGGTAAGTCTTGAGCCTCAACGTTTTTTCATACTTTTATGTCCTATAATTTGTTCCTTCTATTAGAACTGTATTAGCAAGTTTTTAATCTTTTTAACGATCATTGATACCAATATAAATTCTACCCGTGGTATTCATTTTGATAATTCTGTCTCGCTGCGTTAATGTGATATGCAAACTTGGTCTGACGCATACTTTTGATGAACTCTTTGTTGATTATGATTGATTAAGCATATAAATCTATATTTTACTTCATCATTACTTACTCGACGTTTAAGTGAATGGAACATTAACTACTTTACAATCTACCAAAGATTAGTCAAGTAAAGGCTAAGGATCAAATACCACTTCTAATTTTAAAATATGACTTTCTGACTCTCAATGATATGTAGTCACGTTTTAAATCGCGTCCGACTAAACCACATGTTGCTAAATTACTCGACTGTGTTACACTGAGTTCGAACCCTATTTCAAGTGGTCTCCTTAGTAGTATTCTAAAGACATATAGGACATCCAATCCTTTTATATCTCATCTAGTCTACAAATGAAAGCTAAGCAACCACAGGGGCAGTCCTCATAAGATAGTTTTTCGAAATATTCGGTTTTACGCTTTGATCACAAAAGCTCACTACGCAAACACAGCAGTCATATGCATGATTATCAAATAAAATGAAGTATTCCTTTTTTTCTGAAGCGTAACAAACATTTGGTCCGAAAGTATTAGCATAGAGCCTTACTGAAGCCGGTGATTCGATGGTTGAAAACCAAGGATCTAAAATAATGAAGAACGATTTCGATAAGGATGATAAACACGAATTACTAACTCCACTTTATCGGTCTTTTTTGTAAAAATCAGCTTGAGTTTATACATTTTGTGGGCTGAGCCATTTTAATAATCGTCTTCCTAACGTTTTTAACGTAGTACTGCTGGATGTTGTGCTCCTACTAATTGGTTTTCAATGCACTGATTTATGGTTCCTAGATTAAGCGCTCAGTAGAGTATGTTCATACCAGATCATTTTAAAAGTTTGCGGCAGAAAATTGCAGGAAACAGGTGCTTATATCACCACTAATACAAACAAATTGGACCTGCTACCAAATTATATGAGTTAAGAAATATAAGGTTTGGAATATTCCCCTGCGATAGGAAAGTAGGGCATATTCCTGACAAATGAATAAACCTGCACAAAGAAATTGCGTTTATCTAGAATATAGTTGTAAATTCCTGATCCCAAATCAATGGTGCACATGAGCTCTAGTATCCTGAAGGAACAAATAGAGTATGAACCAATTGGTCACCGGCTACCATGGGACTGCATCTCCTTACGATGCTTCACTACCTTGTGGATTAGGCCTTCATGTCAAAGGCTCCGGGTGTGGCCCCCTGAGAAAACCATCTGCTTCGGTCTGAGCACCCAGGAAGTATCATAGTTCTCACACAATTAAATGAAATGACATATTTTCGCGTGGCGCATATATATCTGGTGCCCTCTTGTACCAATATTTATGTGTTCAAAAAAAATAAAAATGAATGAATAAAAGTCCTAGTTTAGTAAGAGGAACAGATAACGGCAGTATTAGAGACTACGAGGGTGCATTTATTTTTGTATCGTTTTTAATGTTTCGTTAAGCAATTTAGCAGATCGAAATGAAAGAAAAATTATGAATTTTTATGTGAGCTTATATTTCGACCAGTAACTCTTTATTGTTAAAAGCAGAACCAGTTACTTTTTTCATAACAGGTGTCTATCTTTTGTCAATGCACCAACCCTACATACGGTTTGTACATAAAAGCTACAACAAGAAAGCCGCAGGAAAAGCGTTTCACCTTAATGTGGTTCAGATAGGTATTGACACTATTGAAATATGATTGAAGCAAATTACATTATCCCTCCCCCAACGTGTGTCCCACAAACTTGTTTCTTAGAAAATTTAGAGTTTGAAGGATGTATACAACTTCTCGACTCCATATTATATGAAGGATCTTTGTTCTAATGTGGACACACACTTTACAACGTGACTGCAGATGAATTGAATTGGGCAGTTGTCATGTTATTTAGATATCCTCAAAGCCCACGACGTATATTGTACCCTCAGTCCAAAGGTCTGGACTTGTCTACTGAGTTAGAATAATAATTTATCCATAAAAAAATCTTGGCGAGACTACCATTTATAGACGAACCAATCACATATAAGATAACGAGTCTTGGATTTTGACGCGAAATTAGACAATGCATTTGACTAAATAGCGTCTTGGCAATTTAGCTGATGCCAGTTAGTGATGGGAACCATAAATCTAATTCCTAACCCTAACCACCAACTGTAAATCATAATTCTAACCTTTCACACTGGTTTATAACCTTTATTTAGCTCTGGTTAGTACGTGGACATACTCAAGGTCAATTTAGCGTCGCTCAACGGTCGCTCATAAGTTATAGTCTCACCAAAAGCTTTTATCAAAGGATCAAAAATACTTACATTCGTTGATCTATTTCCTCCACAATTGGCATTAAACGTTCTCGGTGTAAACATGCTTTAGGAATGCTGGGATCGACAATCAATGCCTTTGTATAAAGATGTTCAGCAGTCAAGATAAGACCATCAGCTTCATTGTTTGATACGTGGCCATAGACAGGAATCAGCGACTTTGTTAAGGGAAGAGCAACACGCGAAACAGATTTCCCATAGTAATAAGAGCTCTCTATAGCTTCACCCAAAGCAATTAAGACATCTATATTGTCCGGGTCAAGTTTAAATGCATGTTCCAATAGTTTCTTGGCTTTCGCAAAATGACCAGTAGCTTGTTGTAGTGAAGCTGCACGCAGAGACTGTAGAGCTTCTGCTCTTTCACCTGAAATTGTGTCAGTTAAGGAACAGTAGCTCACTTTCTGTGGGGACAACGCGATTGCGCATTAGTGGAGGCAAATGAAATTCCGATCTAGCCTTTTTGTGGGTATAAATTATATCTCTCACCAAGCGCCTGTAAATATATTCCCCACCCGAGTCTTGATACTTAGGATCGCTTGTGAGGAAAAAGATCCTTCCAGCCCTTCGAATATCGTCTAACTGAAAGATTAAGTGATAGATGGTTGATGACTCAAAAAGCTCAGTGACGTTCAATTTCTTGTGAATAGCCAGCAAACATCCTAACAATGACTTCCAAAACTCGAAGGGAGTCATAGCCAAAAACAAAGCGTTAAGGCTGATGAAAAGCACCATTTTCTTCCCACACCTAAATCTCATGTGATAGGTCGCTTAATTCAAAAAGGCCGGGAAACAACAAGTGCTGGTAAACACAAGCTATGGCAACAACTTCCAATTATCAATAGACTAGGATTCGGACCACGACGCGTACATCAAAAATGAAAAGCAGACCAAGGACTTTATTCCTCTTCTCGTGGGGTCACGTGAGTGCCTTATTTGTTGAATGGGTCATAGGAAGATGAGCAGACCACTTCTCACGATAATATTTCCAAATCCACATTTTATTTGGCATTATTGAGTAACCATCCTTTTCTTTGTATCTGAGTCCAGGTGGTAGAACGTGGTTCTTGATAGTGAAAATATTTGGCTCCTATTCCGTACCAGAAATCGAAAGATAGAATAAGTCATTTATTGATCGTCAAAGTGATAGTGGAGTGACCCTTATGGTAGTCACCTTCAATAACTGAACCATTAAAATGTATATGATAAGGGAATGTGGGATAAACAGACTACCGCTAGCGTCAAACACCTAAAATCTGCATGAAGTAATATTTAGATGTGGGTTTTTATTGTTGCAATCGTAAATTCTAATCGAGTCTACTTGATGAAAAAGTGTCATCCTAGTCTATTGTCTCTCTCCAAATCTTAACATCATATGGACAAGACAGTTTGGAGGTCTAGGACACTATGTGAGACGCTAGTAAACAACCAGAAGATGAGTGGCATTCTACTTGTCCTTAATAGAAAATCTGGTAGATTCGAGAGGATGTCGGTAGTTTTTGATCCTCTTCTACGTTGTTCACAAGTGACTTTGTTAAAAACTCACTAATCCCCACTAGTTTAGTTCATACGTCCGAAAATCGATGATCATCCATAATGAGTGCCTTAGAGGAGTCTGGAGGTCTATGTGAACAGAGTGATTGTGATCCGGTGATGGAGTCCAGAAACTCCAGATGTTCAACAGGTTTGTGCTTTGATGATCTGTATAAGAGAAAACCACTTTCTATCGGCCGGTTGCAAAGATTCCACTCAGAACTCTTCGCACGACTTTTGCTGACGCGGTGATCGGTCTGTAGTGTGGTGTTTCAAACTCCCATTCTGACATATACTTGTATGACCACACCCAATTAGCTGTCCTTTATACCTTTTAAACAGCAGTTTGCAGCATTTTCTATATTTGATCCCACGGTTTGGAGCGGCTTACTGGAATGCCTACATAAGTTTGAAGTACATATACAGCATCATCGTCTGTTACGGTATAAAATTAACGCCTAGTCCGGCATTCGTGCACTTGTTTATACTACTATAATAATAAATAATCAAATTTCTGAACTTCTCATTATGTGGCTACATAAAATGTCAGGCCTTACTTGTACTTCTTTGATGATGTTTGTGGCAGTTCTCCAAGTTTCAACTCCGTACAATAGAACGGTCTTGACGTTCGTACTGAAAATTCTGACTTTGATGTTAAAAGACAGATGTTTTGAGTTTCATATGTTCTTCAATTGTAGGAATGCTGCCCTTTCTTTGCCAACCCTTGCCTTCACACACGCATCAGATCTTCTTTGTGTTTTCTCTAATGCATGGTTCCGCCATCCATATGTGGTCGCAATGTAAAACTTCTACCTGTTCATATTAAATATACTATTCACGGCCTAAATGCAATTCCGCCTGTGACTATTCTGGGGTTACTGAAAGTCCAAAGCCACGTAAAAGCGGGAGAGCTGGGTGTGTGATCAGCATTCCCATCCCGTAGAAAACAACCAGAAAAAACAAACCAAACCAAATAACTCCATACTGGGAATTGAATGACCATTATTCAGCAAAAATCAGATGCCACATGATAAGAGCGGAGATTCTTCGGAAGTCACTGTGCCGATCCCTCACTACAGAGAACCACTAAAAAATTCATAAGCTCATTGGAAGACGTGGGAACCAGGAGAGGAGCTGACATAGCTTCAGGCCACCACCTGGTGGTTACCAAGATGAAACTGGAGCTAAAGAAGAACTGGAAAACTGGATAAACAACATTACAAAGATTCAATACAATCTTCCTTCGAGATACTAACGAACTCAACGAATCCAAGATAGATCTCAATAAAAGGTTGCAAACCTTACAAGATCTACTGAAAGAAGAAGTAACTACTATGAAGGAAAACTGGAAAGGGATCCAAGAAGCACTAACTTCAACGTGTCAGGAGGTTCTAGGTCTCAAGGGGCATCATCATAAGGAATGGATCTCTATCGAAACCCTAGACAAGATTCAAGAAAGAAAGAACAAGAAGACAGCAGTTAGCAACAGTCGAACAACAACAGAGAAAGTCAAGGCAAAGGTCGAATATGCAGAAGCAAACAAGGAGGTGAAGAAGAGCATTAGAGCTGACAAGCAGAGATACGTGTAAGACCTAGCAACGACAGCGGATAAAGATGCAACAGAAGGAAACATGCAACAACTATGTGATACGACGATGAAACTGGTAGGTATATATGGTAAACCAGAGAGAATGGTTAAGGATAAGGGAGGTAAGACAACCACTGAAATTCAAGGACAGATGAACGGATGGTTAGAGCACTTTGGTGAACTGTTGGATAGATCAGCCTCACTGAATCTACCAGACATCGAAGTAGCATACACAGACCCTCTCATAGCTGTCACCCTAACAATGATTGAAATAATTAGCATGACCATCGGACAAATCGTGAATGAGGAAGCAACAGAATCTGAGAAGATTTAAGCTGAAACACTGAAGTCAGGCATGAAGGTCACTGCGAACATGCTCCACGTTCTATTCACAAAGATTTGAGAGGAAAAACAAATGTTGATGGAACGGAGATTCCTAAATAATTTCGTCCCTTGATAATGATAGTTCGGACAATAAAAGATGTGACAAATTTTGTAGAAGTCCAAAAGTCAAAGCCACAACGGTTGCAAAATATATGAATGTGAGGGAAATAGAAAAAATATGCAACATGTCCGACAGCATAAATAGGGCTGGGCTGTCCGTAAACCAACACAATAGGTTATCTTTCTGTTTATTCAGTGAATGGGTCTGGAGGACAAATTATGAACGAGCCAGTCGGATTTAAAGAGTCACACAGTATTTGGAACAAGATTCTTCTCTCCTTATGATTAAATAGCATTTTGACATTGAAGATGCAACAGGTATTTGGAGTATGATAACGCCTTCACCATAACCCCTTCTTCTATAAATTTTACAACGAAGTGAAATCAAAAATCAGAAGCGAGGTGGTTTGAAGATATATTTGGTAGGCTGCCAGTATATCGAGGATAGACTGATCTAGACTAGCTGGCGATTGCAGAGGATTTCGAGCACGGCGTTCCCACTAGTGATCTGGTGCGGATGCATGACCGAGTGCCTTCAGCTAGGTGAGTCCACTGAAACTAATGTGGTCAGCATCCAATGTCGAACACTTACAGAACTATTGATTTTGGGGATTTATTTATCACTACAACATCAAAGACGAAGTCAGTTAGTGATGAAAACTGTAACTCAACCCTAACTTCTGACCCTAAATCCTGATTCCAATTCTTTATATTCATTTGTTTTTTTTTCTAACATTGACACCGCTGGATCCCGGCTGATTGGTCTAGAGGCTAAGCCTTCGCGCTCGAGACCGGGTTCGAAACCTGCATGCAGGATCGTGAACACGTAATGATGAGGAGTCTCATACTAGGAGAAAATGGCCGTCCACCGCTTCAAGGTTTTCATTGGTGATCTAACATTGGTCAATCCATAATATCACTCAAAAATCAACAATCTCTACAACCCTATATTCATAAGTCATGGTTAGTTTTTGTCATTCAAGATGATAATTACAGTATATTATAACAAAATCAATGAATCTTTTGATATGCTTATTGGACTTGTGTACATTTTTACAAAATATTTATTCAGATTTAATGTAACCCTGCAATTGCGCTGTAGTTAATTCACAGAAGTGTTAAATAATTCGAAAAAATTAGACTTATTATACACTACTGATTGCTTGAAATTTCATTATATGTTTTAATTTGAAAAACAGAATGGTAAAAATAGTCAACTAATTATTATAGCGATTTAATTATTTCTCTGATAAAATAGCGCCATTTGCAGAACTAACAAAAACCAGTTAGTAATAGACAACTGTTTATGATTTCATTTTTGGAATTTTCATCACTGAACATTCACTATTATATATGAAATTGGACTCAAAACTATGGGAATCCGTAGTGAACCCTATATTCTTTAAAGTCAAGTTGCATCTCAACCTTTCAATCCAGTGACAGATTCATCCAACTTTCCTCTCTTCATCTAAACATCAATGATCTTTTGGTTACCACTGTTAATAAAATAAATTTCTGGAATCAGCTAAATGTCAACATTACAATACGAATTCAGTAATAATAGATAAATATGAATTTGACTATTTAAACAAAAGTTTTACTAAACTTAGGAGTTTATTTGATTTGTAATGACTCGGATTATCTCGCTGTTGATATTCTGACTGGATTTCGATCAGTTTTCATTGGCTTATTATTATTATTATTATTATTATTAATGGCTTTATTCAATATTATAATCTGGTACAATATAGAATTCTCAGCACGAGTTATTTCAACAAGTTTTTTTACCAAAAAAAGAAAAACAAAAAAAACAGAATAGAAATAAAAAAAGGTTTAAGAAAATCTGAGTTTATACAAATTATCGAATTTGAGACATGCTTAAGAATACAGGTTATTTACTAGGTCAACTCTAACAGCCTGTTCGTCACAAAGTAAATTTGCTAGGTAAGGTATTACAGAACTTTTATATGTGCATCTTATGAAGAATGACTCGACATAGCCATTGTGTCACATGTTTACATAGGAGCGATGGAATGAGGCTAGCAATGAAACCCAGGAAGCAAGTTTTGTCCCGTCCGAAACTCATTAGCTAGATGTAACTGCATCACGGAGTTAATGTTCACTTCGGCGCATACAACTGACGAGTCACAAATAGGACGAAACGAGCGTTCTACATTTCACCGTTAGCATAATCCAAACCTTTTATATAAACTTAAGAAGTTGTGTTTTTGAAAACTTTAAAATGGCGCTTGTAGAGCAAGATAAGACTGTCGAAACCAGACATTCAGTCAGTCATAGTCAATGTAATATCTGATACGAACTTGTACCAGATCACGTTATCATAACTTATATCAATACTGCAAGGGGGGAAATTAATATTTATTAGAGTACTTTACGACTGCTAAATTGATGCGTGCTCTATTAATAAGATTTAAATCTAGTTGACTGGTTTTAGATAAGGTGAGAGATGCCTTGTCGGTTTCACTGTCCTAACATCTCTGAATGCTAGTACATAGTTCATATTGATATTTAATGTTAACATTTATTTCATAATGTTGAGAATCTATTCATCACCGAAATGAAGGAATATTCATTAACTATAATTGCCTGTAAATGGATATTGATATTTAATCTCTATTCAGTTGCATACAAACATTAAAATAGACCTTTAAACTTCATTTCCACAACATTAATCTTCGTAGTTGAAGGTATATCACGAAACTGCATTCACAAACTAATAATTTTTTTATCGAGAGATTAGAAAGAGAAGCCAATCTATGATTATCAATTGCCTCTTAACAGTGATCGGAAACAAACTACAAATAATCAAGAAATAATTGATTCTAATCCATGGATCAAATAATTTTTAATTATTATTAATTCTTATTCTGGATAATTGTTTTGCAATCGATACACTCATAGCATTGCCACTGGAGTTTGTGGAGAATTTTAAATTTTTATAGCTCTCATCATAGACCAATCATAGTTGGTGACAAACTTTAAGAGGTAATGATAGGAGATCTAGTGAAAAGCTGTGGCCAGAGAAGTTTAATCATTTCAGATGTGAGACCATTATCCACCTCAAGCAGTGGATGATAGTCACGTTTTATCACAAATTACTTGCAGTTATTTGTGTAAATCATTGGATGCCGGATCAGTGTTCTGAAGGCCAAGAACTCACTGTGAAACCACAAGGTTCTGCGTTCGACCTTCGGTGGGATTATAGATACTAGGATGAAACATTTGTGTAGTGTCTCCGGATTTTCATTGCATGTTGACCAAGGATTGGTTCGTAATGTAAACTATGAAAACTGTAGTATTATATTAACTGATATGGCTTATCTTTTATTATTATTATTATTATTATGATAATAGTCTAGTGTTTTCTGATTGCTCCAGAGATGGATAAAACTATTAAACACATGTGGTAGACAATTGTTTCATCATGTTGTATTTTGTAAACAAGCAAAGCAATGTCTAGACTATTGAATTTGATCAGGTTGATGGATTTCTGTCCAGTTTTTAACCTTTATTATCTTGAAAAGTGATCAATTCAATCAATAGTTACGTGTTACTTCAGTGATAAAAGAAATAAGAATCAGTAAAAAGTAATGCATATTTTTCTGACATGTTTACTATTGTCAAGTATGATAGTGATTAATATATTATTTTTAACATAGTATTGCAATGTTTTCTTAATCTAATAAGAATATAGAATACTCATTAAACATGTTTCCTGAGAGTAATATAAGAACATTATGATTACTTACAATACTTCCAACTATAATTAAAGTATACTTATAATGAATGTTTGTTTGCATAGATGATTTTACGGTTAAACAAAAGGTAATGATGTAATATTGGAATCTGGCATTGTTGACCATATTATTAAATGTAATGTATACAATATGAACGAGTTTTAGACTTCCTTAAATTATTTCTTTGATAGATCAAACTTAATATGAAAGGAAACAAAGAATAGATACAATGTTACATTGAGATTATCTTTCAAAATACACATCAAATATAGTTATATCAATGATCTTTGTTTTAATCCCATTTTTTAATAAGGAATAAGATAAGGTAATAAAGAGTTATTTGTGTAAAAAATGCATCGTCTATACCGCCATAGTTATAAAACATGTTTAAGGCAATGAAGTTGGCTTTTGATAAGCACAACTTTATATACTTGATAAATTCTGTTAAACTATGATTATTGATTAGAGAAATTGAGCAATATGATACAGATTGAATCGCTTTATTTTATCCTTTGATTTTTGATATTACTTTTTCTGGTAAGCGTTTTTTTAGCGAGTCAGTTTTTCTACGAGATGGGATCGCTAACCCCATGCCCAACCCTCCTCCTTTACACGGGTTTGGGAGCGGCAATAACCCTAGAAGAGTTGAAGCCGGAGTTCATTTTTAATATACCTGGATATAAATCAA
The DNA here is from genome assembly GCF_000237925.1 of Schistosoma mansoni. Taxonomy (NCBI): domain Eukaryota; kingdom Metazoa; phylum Platyhelminthes; class Trematoda; order Strigeidida; family Schistosomatidae; genus Schistosoma; species Schistosoma mansoni. Next base: position 27,068 of record NW_017386165.1, read on the forward strand.
ATTTTCGTTTATTTTTTATAAGCAAATTTTAATGTTGTAGCAAGCCCATTTAACTATTGTATTATTTGTGGCTCTCTGTAATTTAGACATTTAATCGACTATGTAAATTTATTGTGTGAGTCTGATTGAGCGCATGTGTCTGTACATCAATCTTTAATCTATTCCACCCTCATTAGTTGTAAGCAAAGGCAATCAATAATTTATCCACAATCCATTAACACTCATAAATATATATGGATTTTCAACACTCAATAACACACACAAACACTCTCGTTTTCCCGATGTGCTTGGTATCTGTACGCTTGCGGATTTTACCAAACTTCAACAATAAACTATCTCTATGACTGGTGTTCAGGCTTTTGAATAATCTCGAGTATACCCATAATTTCTACTAGGAGATTTAGCCTACATTAAATATTCAGTTAAACGGGATATTATATATTTATTGGAATCAAATATAGAGGAATTAATCCTCTACAATGTCTAATCTTTCATTTGATCATTGTTAATTTGATTATTTCGAATTTTCCATTATTATTCTTGTGGACTTCATCTGCGGTCAGGATGGCCGAGTGGTCCAAGACGCTGCGTTCAGGTCGCAGTCCAAACTGTTGGCGTGGGTTCGGATCCCACTCCTGACACTAGACCTATGCACACGTTTGTGAATTTATTGTATGGAAAATTGATTTAATGCATATTTAATTTACATTGTACGTTAATTATTGCTGACTCATTGTTTAACTCTATTCAACAAGATTTCTTTATCAGAAGGGGGTTTTGTGGAGATTTTAGTAATTTTGTTTAGTTGAGATCATGAGTCAATTGAAGCTAGACCACCATGAAAAACCTGGAAGCACTGGACGGCTGTTTCGTCCTGTTCCGGGACTCCTCATATGTACTTTTATAATTAAGAAAAATCTCTTATAAAAGCTTAAAACAATTCTAGCTAATCGTTTAAAAATCCTCATCATATTAAAAAAGACTAACTAAATAAACTTTCCAAAAGACCCTTAATTCAGTAGAATAAAATAGCTTAAGTTATGCAGAGTATTTGGTGGATCCCAGGGAAAGAGTTTACTCAAGATATAACAATACTCACAGTGACTAACATTATACCAAAAAGAATTAACACTACAATAAAAAGTGGTATATTAAATAAAAAAAAATGATATCTGTTATAAACGGTAGGATACTTGTTATAACGCTAGGGTTTCTTGTTATAACAGTCCTTTCACTTTTTACACGTATGTGGGACTTTAATTTACCTTAAACGAATATCTACACTAGATTCCCTCCCAGTTTCGATTCTACAGGACATCAACATAACTCAGATCAAGAACACGAGATTAGCCTGACTAGAACGTCAATATACTCCCACACCAAAATCCGACACAATCCAACAACAAGGAACAGTCAATCAATAATAATAAGGATACGGGGAATATATAACACCTGTCACACTATCTACATGTCTGGCTCAGCAAAACAACCAATCATTATCATTCTCGCCCACACATCAATATCAGAAGGGGTCTTGTGGATATTGTAGTAATTTCAATAGCTGAGGTCATCAATCAATTGAAGCCCAGACCACCATGGAAAACCTGAAAGCACTGGATATAACAACTGTTATGAAATGAATACTACTTGTAAGCTTCTTTTGAGATAACAACTACAAATTAGTTCAACTAATTAACAAAGGATTCCTCTGCATGTAGTAGCACCAACGGCTTATTGAGAAAGATCTAATCTGATAGTATTATTTAGTAACAATCAGGATCACATTTTCAACGTAGTGTAGAGTGGCCTAAAAGGATGTAATAACACTACTATGACCTTTAATCAAAGGCCGTGACCAATAAAGCAGAAGAATAGACGGAGGAAATAACGTTTATATTTCAATAATCGTGGTATTGTGTGTATATATAACCAAACAATTATATCCGTTTATTTACCATTGATACGGAGAAACAAAAGAGATTGAATATAAATGTGATTATATATAAAGTATGACAAATAAAGAAAAATGAGGTCTTTATTTTTTCATTACGAAAATCATTGAATATACATGACACTGTAAGTAGCTGATGTCAGTTATTGACAAAAATCTAATTTAAATCGAGTGAATTATCAAAAAACAGTTCAAATAAATCAAAATTATTGTTAACATACTGTTTAAAATAAATATAAATTCCTTCAAGAGTAGATAAGCGCCAATGAATTCTAATTTAGTAGTCTAATAATATCTTATCCATCCCTAAAGCTATAATTTTGGTCATTTATAGGGTTATGTGTACTCATTCCTAAAGAGTCCTACACTAGTAATATGAAAATACCTAGTGCATCTTTGATTTCAGCAGTTCGGTAAGTGACATTGGTCCATCGTGAACACCATCTTCATTTTAATCATCCTCCGAAAACCATTCAGTTTAGCTTGATGAGTGACCAAATAGTAATCAGCACTAAGGACTGAGTAAACACAGAATTGGTCAGCATTCAGTGACCAGTCACTGTAAATATCTCAGTCCTATAAAAGGTAATTAACCGTCCGAATAGATCAACAGTATCATATTGAGCTACTAAGCTGGGTGACAAGGGCTCAACTTGCCCAGGAGGCATCCATTCTCATAAAATTCTAAGTGCATCCACTTGACAGATATCAACTAACGGGAAACCTATTTCTGTTTTTTTGGCAACCGCCTCCGACCGTATGATATCAAATGTCGGTTGTATTGTAACGAATTAAAAGACGCCAGTTAGTTGCAATTTCGTTGTATAGTTGCACAACCATAGTTATCAGCTTTTTATACCACTCACTACTTCTGTATTTACTAGAATAGGGATGCAGTGATTTACTTCACTTAGATAATGGTTTTTCATTACTAACTGATTTCAGTTCACGTGCATTGAAAACCAGTGATCAGGAAACAATTAATCAGTATTAGTTTGAGACCCCTCCCATAGCCAGTGTAAACCTACCATTTCTCATTGGCTCAACAGGTCTCGTGACAATCATGGTACTTTTAGATCAGTATGTGAGACTTTAATCAATTTGTAATCTGGTGTGATTTATGCTTATGTTTATATTTTAAATGAATGACTGTTTTTAAAGGTTTTTATTTACTGATCTTATAATCACGGTTCACTTAGATGTAAACAAACACATGACATAAACTTATAATATAATCCGGTCAATCTGTAAGTGGTTGCCAACTTAACAATCAATAACTTGGTTTTTCCCCATTAATATAAAATCACAGTAAAAATAAATCATTTCGTAGCAAGGAGAGAGAGATCATCGATAGTACCGAATAGTTGTGATATATTGAGAAAAGAGTAGAGAGCTAAGCTCTGTTCATAAAACCTAAAGATATTTGTTTCGTAACCTGATATTAGCGGTCGTGGTCACTCATTAATATGAAGTCTACGACAAAAAGTTATGAAACACTCAGTATTTGTTGTAGGTAAACGAACTAGCTGAGAGAACTCCTCAATACTAAAGTCTTCATATTATTAACCAGCAGGTATTTAGTAACTTCTGAATTTGATGGTTCACCAGTTTAAAATAGTCAACAATGAAAATTATCTGCAAAGTGTTTGAATGTCTGTATGTCGTTATGAAAATTAGGATGGTTTAACTTAAATAGTTATTTAATTAACAGACTCAATGAAATCAAAATGAAAGTGTTTACTACTTTCATATCAAAATTCTTTATTTGTGGCATTAAAAATAAAATTAGAACTTTCGCTGTGTCAAGAGATTCTCAACCGATTAGAACACAATTGTTCAATAGTAATTTTAGTTAATATAGAGATAGTGGAGAGAATTTGTAGTTTAGGTCGATGGTTTCGGTGGAATTTCGTTCTTTGAGATCGATGATTTAGTCGTGGAGCTTTCATTGTTCCTCTGAATTACATCAGTAGCATAAGCTTTGGTTTGAAGTAAGCTTTTCGAATATCTTCACATATGAGTGCCAACTTGTCGTCTCTTCCTTGACCTTGATTATTGACTTTTTACCAGTCGTCTTCTGCACATTTATTTTGATAGACTGTTCCTTTGATCTGATTCTTGTTCATATATTTATCCATGATTTTTCTGATTAGTTGATAAGTCGGGTTGATGTGTCAAGCTTTGAAGAAAATTTCCGATCTCTTGTGTATTTCCTATGTCAGTAAACTGATAAAAGTGAAGGTACATCATGGCGTTCGACAGCCACCTGATGTTTATGCAGAGGGCGTCCACTTTGTCTGACCAATTTTTTCAAGCAGTTGGAACAGTTTATTTCGCAGATGATGTTTAGTTTCTGTAAAGTGATGATTGGCTGCAGTCGACAGGTAACGGTGGACATATGTTTCATGCTATTTGGCACTTGTCGAGGAAGTGTGCTTGCTTTCTCGAGGGTACTGATTCTAACTAGTAGATCCATCCCTGTGTCATCCAGCCCCATTGTCAGAAACTTACCACTAAGATACTAGGATAGCAACTGTCCTCCCGCAGGGTTGCGATGCATGACATACCACTGAGTAGTGATCAATATCATGTAAGTCAAATCCTTCTTAGTTCAGATCAAATTTGTTATATCCCGTGGAGAATTATGAATGGTAACTCTGAGGACTATTTATGGACCAATGTGATATGTATATTTCCTATTGTATAATTGTCAAGTAACTAAACTATTCCTATTCGTGTTCCTCTTATCATAAGCTTTATTTTGACCTATGAACTATTATTATACGATTTACCATTCTTGAGTTATCTCCAGTCTATTGATTACTGTTCCCCCTATTCACAGCCACATTTGGCCAAATCTTGTACAAATGTTATTTTCTATTTTATGGTACGATGTGGTCAGTTTGTTTGGTATATAAACCCAGTATGTTTGAGAATAATGATTCATATTGCAGAGGCTGTTATTGGTGTTCTGAAGTTAACTGTCTGGGCTAGGCAGATAGCAAGACCGATAAGTACTCGAGACTGCTCATACGGTTTTTCGTGTATCATTGCTCTGATCAATAAATACACTGCTCTCTCATTGGTGGGGAACCAGAACGTTCCTATATCAAACAGGGCACTCACGCACGCAATCGATATAATAAAATTTCATCGATCGGTTTATACTGATAAATTCAAAAATAAGAAGCTAATGTTTATTTAATTTTGAATTTCAGTAATTCATAACAATGATTATATTCTTCGTATATAGTCTTGATGATTTCAGCCATTGATTCTACTTTCACAAATGGTATTTTCGTCATTTTTTCTTACATCTCCATACACTTAACAGTTAAACACATGAGCCAAGTAAATAATAACCTATTTATGGTCCCCAGACAGGATATCAATTTCCCAATCAGATTCTCCTTTGAAACATCAATAGTCCATATGCCTATTGAATTTAAACTGACTCTAAGAGTCAAGTTATTGAATGATATTATAACCCACAAAAAAAACTTGTAAGTCTTACAAGCTATTAGTGGTCGATCAATGAACTGATACTTTAAGCGGCTTTATGAAGGGGATTTTAGTAAATAATCTTCGATAGAGAAGGTTCTTTAAAAATTATTTTCAATAATCGATACCTTCAGTAATTCGTTATATCATTAGTAAACTGTTCTGCTCATTTAATGACATGATGTCAAACAGCAAAAAAACAGCAATTTCATCAGATGTATTACTATATACCAACACTTTGTCTGGTTACTCTCTTATTTCTACAATATACGTTATAGACAGCTAAAAAGTGACTTATTTGTGAAGCTCTTAAGTGACTAAAAATCAAATTAGACGGAAATTTTGGTATCTTGAAGTACGTGACACCCTATGCTGTTTCAAAACTAACTATTCAGTTGATGGTAGAACAATATTTCAGTGATGATGCTATCATCACTGAGCAATTGTTTCAATAAATTATTATAGCAGAAGTACGGTAATGACTTATGTTTATGTATATCAATCTAATAGTGTTACAAAAATTATATTTTCATTCATTCTTAGGGGGTGAATTAATGTCCAATCACAAAATCTACCTCATTTTGGATTATTGATGTGTGGTAATGAAAGAAAATATGATTAGTCACTAGGCCTGGATAAATAGACGTTTAGCCAGAGGACTATTAACCATGTAATTTCCTTTCCTCTCATTGATTTATACTCCGGACTCAATGAGTGTGACTGCTTGTAAATGTATTGAGTAAAGTATTATCAAGGGTTAATCTAGTTCTCTATTCTGGGTCGTGAATCCTGAATCTTAAATAACGTGACTAGTCTTATTATCGTTTTAACGTATTGTCGTAATATACTTGAGAGTGAAAAAAATATTTTAAAAATCCACTATATCAGTTATTTAGTTCGTACATTTGCTTATCCGTGGATTTTTTATAATTAACATATAAATTAATCATGAAGGCCACCATAAGTGCATTTACCAGTTCGATCACTCTTGTAAAGCTAGTTATATTGAACGTATAACCAGGAAAATATATGATCCTATTTCTGAACATTTCTCCTCTTGGTTGATCAAACAAGCAAAGAAGGGCAATAATAAGCTGTTTTTTGGCACATTTAGTCAATACGTCCAAACAATCTTAGCTCTCAAAGTTACTCATAATATTCCATTGAACTAACTCCATATTTCCAAACCTCACTGTTTTACACACAGTCAAAACTATGGATATACAGACCGACAGACTTAATGTGCAGAAAAAATTAGTACGGCTTCTTGATTCACCCGGAACTCCGTTTAAGTAACTGTTATAATGGATGAATTAGGATTTTTTTGCTAGGTATATTACTACAATACGACAATTCAACTGGTGACCGAGATTTCGCTATGACTAGACCGAAAACTTCACCGACACACTATACATAGGCTAGATCATGTTAAATAAAGTACATGATTCACAACCAGAAGATAGATACCCAGAGTAAATGTCAGACGGTACTTTATTGTACACAGCTACAAACAGTCGCTTTCAGCGAGTCCAGAATAAGAATAAACGACAGGTATTCAGATAAATCCAGTTGCCGAGTTTCAACTAGGACGAAATTTGCCTCCTGGATACCACTGCTAGTTACATTCCCTTTATTCTTAATAACAGGGAAAGAAATCACATTTAACAGTTAGTAAGCTGTGTCAGTTTGTCTACGCTCTGTGGTCAATCAAATTTACTTTCACTACAAATCATTTATTTTTCTCAATGTGTTCAATTTAAGACTTTATTCTTACGTAACACATCTATGTATCTTAATAATCTGATTGAGTGGTTTTCTTTGCACACGTTCATTTAGAAATAAAACAAAACAATTATATTCAATTCCTTGACTCAATTCTAATTCTCACGTAATCTGTTATTACATAATCTTATATTTGTATAGTTTTTCATTCTTTAGGTTAATAAGTGATGATTGTTTTTTGAGAAAATATTGAGATACAAGTTCAACTGATCTACTACCATTTATTTGGTACTGATTTTATTGGTAATTGTTCAATCCATATATTAATGTTTGACCAAATTGAAAAGAAATATTTCCTCGCTCAACCTGTCTTTAAGTAATAGTGACAAATAACTCGATTGCTCATTAACCATATTCACCAACACAATCTATCAATTAACTGAGTAGATGGATTTCGGCTAGCAGTGAAATCTAGGATAAGCACCTTTCTTACTATTTGGGACTCGTCACCGGGGTATACTTCCATCCTAGTGTTGATGTTTTGACTGGAACTCGATACCAGGTATCCACCTCTCATTGACTCAGTAAAAACTTGTAAAAATGGCTATATCAAGGTAATCCCCACAGAAAACACACATGCCGACCAAGGTTGATCGAAATTCAGTCAAGAATATCAACAAATGAATAACTCAAAACTTTCTAATAATGCTAAATCAACTAATTTACAAATGTCACTTGAGTGACCTACGAATTCCATAACTTCCGATAGCTTATTTCAACTGAATTTTTATCATGCTTATTTCTTGTATTTAATAATCAGTATATAAGTACCTAATCTTTTGGGACTCTGGTTATTTTGTATTCTGAAGTTGGTTCATTTTGGGAGCTTACTTACTTACGCCTGTTACCCCTCGTAGTGGAGCATAAGCCGCCGACCAGCATTTTCTATCAAACTCTGTCCTAGGTATACATCAATAATTCAGTTGATTGAACAGTTAACACTTGTCCACATTGTATCTAAAACCTATTCGCTATCAATAATCATCAAATTTTCATTCGTAACAATCACCTACAGTGTAATGGTGACAGGTCATATGTCAAAAAAGGGTTAACAAGTTTTTTCTAATCTATTTTTCTCATTATATGTTAACAAATTTCGAAATCAATATCATGTTCATTTATCTTATTATTAAACTATATTAATAGTAATAAGTTCTGTGACATTATATTTCTAAACTTATAACCATATATTTATATTGAATCAAATTTATAAAGAATTACTTTACCTGTAAATTTTCTAGACTCTGGAATAATCTACCACAATCCATTCGTACGATAAAGGTCCTCCTATTGTTTGTACGCTGCATTGATGCATACTGCTCATCTGGAAACGCATTAAGTGTTCTAGTGCCTGTAAGTGTATCTTACTCCACAAGTGAGATTATAGGAACTTTAAATGTTTAACCATTTACCTTCTGTCACTTTACATTAACACTGTCCCTAGCAATCTTAACTTATTTGAATAACATCTAACATGAAGAGTGGTAAACCTAATCAACATATTTTGGCAATCATTGCTTTGTTGTCCCGTGCTCTGTTTTAATTTTAATTTCTCTAGTTGTAGATGATTATCAATAATTCGTCCTGGCACTGGAAATAACCTTAAAGAACACCGTTCATAAATCATCAGGCTATCCACTTAAGAAAAAATTAAAAGCTCCCTGATGATGCATTGAACTGCCGTGATACATGTCATAAATGAACTACTTAACAATTATTGAACTAGCAAACTTAAAACAATCATATATCACATGTTTGTTCTCTACATCTAATGTTACTATTTATATCAAATTGATCATGCCTGTAAAATGGAGTGAATTCTGTAATTATTATTTCCAGTATATATTATTATAATGACGCTTGGTTTTCTTCATCTTTACTAATGGAACGTTAATTTGCCGTAGACGAATATCTACATTAGGTTCCTTCCCAGAGTTTATTCTACAAGACTTCAACACAAATCAGATCAAGAACACGTGATTAGCCTGACAAGAACGTAAATATGACTCCACATCAAAAACCGAAAACAATCAAACACTACCAATAATAAAAAGGATAGAAGAATAATATTAAGTCATCTAACGCCTGTCAGACTATCGATAAGTCTAATTAAGTAAACAAGCAATCATTATCATACTCGACCATATATCAAAAGGTAATGAGTACTTGAATTTTGTTTCTCTTATCTTGAAATACTTTTTCCTAATTGATTTAAATAATTCTAAAGAAACTTTAATTTAGTCACCTAATTATTGACAAGATATAGGATATGATGCCCTGGTACGGCCGAGAGTTAGGAGGGCCTGCACTCTCTCTCTCGAAATGCTCTCACATGGCCACGCGTATATAGCCTCTGCCAGGGAAGGCCTACTCACTGCCTTCTTGCGGCATAACTATTGTTTACGAAATGAGATGACGAATGGACATGGAAAGTTCACCTAGGTGAGTTGGAAAAACCTGATTCTAAACCAACGGTGCACATCGGCTCCAGTATCGTGAGGGGACAAATGGCGTATGGATCAATCTTTGGTCACCGGCTACCATGGGAGTGCATCTCCTTACTATGTTCCATTGCCTTGTGGATCAGACCTTTAGGTCCAAGGCTCCGGGTGTGGTCCCGTAAGAAAACCACCTGCTTCGGTTTGGGCACCTGGGCAGTATCACAGCCTTCACACAAATCAAATGAGATTTGTGCGGCGCATATGTATCTGATGCCCCTTTGTACCAATATTTGTGTTTAAATAAAATAAAAATTCTGAAATAAATATACTTTGATTATCATTTTTATAGAAAATCTTGAACAGTTACATCTTATAGTTGAAACCATATTGTAAAATGATCTCGTTATTTACTAGTCAGGATTAATACTGTATCGTACAAATTGATTTTATCTCCGAAAATCCACTTTTGTAGGGATTGCGTAACAGTGGATGGGAGTCCTGTCAGAGTCCATTCTCGTGGAATTATTGTTATAGCTAAAGTGACATTGCCATATTCTCAATCTAATGGAAACTAGAGAAGTTTGTAACTACTGACGCATTCCTCTTGATTGTTGAACATACTTCAAAATGTCGCATGTCTAAGTCCTTGTGTTGGTATGATGGACAAAATCAATGTGCTTATGGAGAAAGCCGAACCAGAATGTGTTAATCTGACACATTTATGGTTCATTTTCAACGTTATTCGATCATAAATAATCAAGTGGTCATGTCAGTGAGGCTCATTACTCATGATTCTGTTCTTATTAAACCGATGTACAACCAAGTAGTTTTAGAGGCCATTAGACTGCTCAAATTAGAAGCTAGTGTAGACCCTTCTGTAATTTTCTGATTGGCTTATCTATGAAAGAAAAAAGTACACTTTAACTGACCGAAATTCGATTAGTTTGTTTTCTTAACTGAACTATATCTCTAAATACATATTGTTATTTATTTATTGATGAACTGTATGACTTACATGTCTTCAACTTCTTCACAATATTATTTCGCTGGAAATATGGGATACCATACAGTCAATGTGTTAGACTGTCATGACCTACTTCTTTAAACTGTGATAGAATAATCCGTCAACAATCTCAGTTGTTGTCATTAGAAATAACTTCGAAACGATGTAGATGTTTAGTAGAATTAAAACAGATCAGTAGGGTTACTGAAAACAGTTTGTTGTGGGAAAAATTAGCCAAAGTGACTATTCATAGTTTGCTTGGAAAATCCTATAAATAATAAACTAATTGGATTAGATACATATCTTCAATTTCCAGATGTAAGAACAGAAATTTATAGCTATAATCATAAGTTGTTTACAGGAATTCCCAAGTCATGCTTTGTATTAAATATTATGAGTATCGTTGTAAGTACATGCCGAAGATAAGTAATGATCGATTTCCGAAGCATGACGATTTTGTATTAGTGAAGTAAACAAGTTGAAGACCTTTTTTACACCACGTTTTGCTAGTACAAATTCCCTTAAAATAAACTAACCATCTCTATATAAATACATTTTTCCGTCTAGACTAATGAGTGAGATTAAGTGACTTGTCCGTAAAGTCTACAGCACCTTATATTTAAGAAAAAACGCAACTAGGCAAACACAAATTGATTTTCAAGTTGTATCTACTTTCAATGAACCTTAATTAGTCGATTTACTAAAGTGAATAATACATTTCCTGAATATGTTATAACGTCTACAAACCAAGTACAGGAACAGTAAGTAGTCTGAACCTTCCATATAAATCAACTGGAGATACTCTTTATCATACATGCAGCAAAACGTATTTCCATACGTTTGGTGTATATGACTGTTAATTTTAAACTGGGAAAATGCAAGACTTCGACATATGAGTGGTCTGATCTATCAAATGATGTGAAAAACTCAGTTAATCATTAAAAGCGCATTCAAGTAACAATAACTAATATCTTCAGGAAAGAATGACAAATCACTTTTACACAGGGTCAATTGCCTTTTTCAGGTTTCTGATTTCCATATAAGTGATATTTCATTTCAAAAAGGTCATCCTGATTACGTGTGGGTTTTCGTCACCATTATTTCAAAATAGAACTATTCGTGGATAATCAATTGGTTCTAATAATTTCAACTAGTACTTTCTTGTTGCAAATGAGAAAAGGTTAAAATGATCGTGGATGCGCACTGCTGAGGAGTTCCATAATAGGACGAAACGGCCGTCCAGTGCTTCAAGGTTTTCCATGGTGGTCTAGCTTTAATTGACTGATGATTTCAACTATGAAAATATTGAAATATCCACAAAAACCCCTTCTGATCAAAATGATTAATTATCAGGCTTTGGACTACAGTTATGATTAAGAATGTTAGAAGTTAAAGTTAGTAGTGTTAAAATACATTTTATCCACACAAACATGCTTGACTGGGTATTGGATCATATCAACTACTTTCAGATATAATCTGGACCACTGGTATGTGTATTTGATTTAATTTCACTTACATACCACATTATAATCACTGTGTCGTTGGACAACAGATATACTTTTTAGTTTTAGGAACTAAATATTGACAATTTTTGCCTAGTTCTGAATAACATACACGCTATCCTACATTGTGCTTTAAATTTTACGAGAAAATCGGGAAGACGCTACCTCAAATTAAGTTGGTCCACCATACCTTTCATTATCCCTAATATAATTACTTCGACTAATAACACTGTTTTTAATCTAATTTCCTCTACTGCTAAGCTAATTCAGTGTGATAAACCGAGAAAATAACAAATGAGTGGAGTTTTACTATGAATTTTCAGTGTCTAGACATTAATTCATTCTAACAGCCATATTACATTGACTGACTTAGTTGGAATTGCATTTTAAAACTTACATCCCGTAGTCACTTTGTATACAATGTTAGTGAGACGGGAAAAAACGAATGTTGAAATAGAAATGTTGCAAATAAACTCCTTTCGACAAGATATCTAACAAACAATTTGCTGTATAATTAACCAAAACGATGTAGGAATTAAACTCACTTAGTATCGTCCCAAATAGGACGAAACGCGCGTCCTGGATTCCATTGCTAGCCACTATTCATCTTTGATGTAGGAATTAGTTTATTTAGGGAATAATTTTCGTCGTGAATTCTCATCAGGTGGTAATAATGAAAAAGACCTAGATTTTGGTTCCTCGACAGCTTGTACTAACTAGGACCTTTAGGTCTCGCAGCAAATTTGTTAATATTCGGATAGAAATATCAGGATTCAAGAATCCATATCTCCAGTTTCAATTAACTGGTGAAAACATATCTTAACTTTGAATTCTGGAGCAGTAGGAAGTGAATAGTGCTAAGGAATATCTGTGAAGTGTAATATTAATTTTCAATAACCTCTCAGCTAATATATCAGTTCATGAGATAAGTCTATATCCAGAAAAGAATAACATTAAAGCATTTGTAGTTTAAATTTATCACTCACACCCGCCCACACATTAATAAACAATTTTTCACAGCTTCCAACTTTGCATAACTCAAAGCAGTTACTTAATGATAAGTATTTTAAAAATGTTATAATCGTTTATTGTTAAAGACGAACATGAAAGTCAATATTTTTGTACAGTGATTACCTTTTTAATATCAGTGAATTCTAGAAATCACCATGTCACCAGTTTAGATACAAGTTTGAACATGGTCACAGCTATGATTAATTTTCTTTTCACCATGCGACATCTCTAAATATTTGGGCGGAAAAAGTATGCACCCAGACTACACTGAGTGCATATTTCAATAACATTTGAACCAATCACTGTTTTTAAATATTCACAGTCATACTTTCAAAATTTATCATTAGGATCAAGGAAAAAAAATCCACAACCGTTTTAATGTCAAACCCTGAAAAAACTAAAAACAATACTTGCCTGATATATAAGGTCAAAATTAAAACCAACTAATAGTATATACACCATTATGTTTATGGATTCTTTTCACACCATTCAACTCTTCTATCGCTTTCTCTATACATGGGAATGATAAGTAGAATACATTA
>NW_017386165.1:41022-68650 GCF_000237925.1 Schistosoma mansoni
AATAGAAAGCAGAGGAATGTGCGTAAACCAAGGAAAATTTAAATTGTGAGATGACTACAAAATCAAATGTAAAATAATACATTTTTTGAAAAAAATAACAAAAACAAAACAACGATAACAATTTGGTAGGATTGAATAGAGAATGCAAAATCAAAGTTGTAATAGAAAAATTGTACTTGTGTGAGTGTGTATACAGGATAGATCAGTTTATTATGTAGAGGATGATTGAGAGTCAGCAGGTATAACATATTGACTAACATATTTTTGTTGTGCATATTTCAATGTGTCTTTTGCTCTGTTTCGTTTTAATTCGCCATCCCTATGAATGAAGAAATAAAAGTAGATGTGATACTATAAGATAAACTTCTGACCGTAGTTACTACCTTGATGGGGTAGTCATGGTGGTCTAAGTAGGATACTGTGATAACTTAATGAAGATGGTGAAGATTTGTAGCTCAGGTGGACGATTTTGATGGAGTTTGTTCTCTGAGCTGGATGGTTTGGTCGTGGAGCTTTCATCGTCCTTCGAACACTTCACTTCAACCCGAAGTTTGTGCTGATGATGTCGTTCAGAAGGACGATGAAAGCTCCACGACCAAACCATCCAGCTCAGAGGACAAAACTCCATCAAAAGGACTCAATCGAACTATATTGGCTGGAACACTCATTTCATGTCATGCAGGCCAGTTGGAGAAAGGTAGGACTAAAGGTATCAACTTAAAGTCTGATGACGAAGTCATCTTCCTGAATGTACTAGAGTTCTGATTACGGTAAGGCATTTCCCTTAGATAACTGGTATCTACAGCGATGCTATCTTTCCATAATAAAACGTGGTATTTAGAAAAGATCAGCCCTAAAAACAAGATAGCTTTCCTTATCCCACAGATTTTCGTTACCGGTGAGAAGGCCCTTAAAATATTTTGCCAACAACATCAGGAACTATTTAGTTTCATGTAGTTGTCTCTTGTACATTGCAGCCACGATCCCGTATCCTCAAAACAACTATTGGTTCAGTTTCATTAAGAAACATCTCAAGAAAAAGTATACATTCACGATGTGGGCGATCGGGAAGTAACAACGCCCAACAAATCTATAACAGAATTCAAGATGATCATGATTGATATCACCTAACAGTTAACAGATTTACACTACCTGGTTGGGGTTTGTATGATTATAGTAACCAGTGGTTAGAGACTTTGGATGAAATGGATAAAAATCATTAATGATGGCGCAGGTGCACCCACTCTTTGTCCTCAGATTCTGTCTTTGAATTCCTTATGATTTTCTTATTTCACTAATTTATATTTTCTTAGACCGTATCTCTGATGCCGAATCTTTTCGATTACAATTAATACCGTTACTAACTGTACTACTCTAATAAATTAATTTCGCTATGTTAACAGGGTTTGGCACTTTGGATCAATGTCGAGTTTGACTGACTGAAAGATCATAAGATAGATCAAACAATCATAAAGAAATAATATCAATGTTTTGAGGAAAATATTGAATACATTTAGTAGCAAAGATGATTACTGGACTAATCTTTTAGTAGTTTCAGTTTGTAATACGTCACCGGTAGATGAGTACCACCAGCAAATAATTTAGAATAAAAGTTAAACAGTACTCTTCAGTTTCGCGTTATTTTTTTTTAACAATGCTGTGGATGATGTTAATTGGGTAAAGGAATTAACGATTATATATATAATCACCTACTGACAAACAATATCTTTCAGTACTATTAATTTAGTTGACTTCCCATACATTAATAATAATGTGACTCACCAAGTAAAGGTTAATATGATCTAAGTCGCGTAACATTATTTTAAGGTTGCCTTAATAGAAGTATGTGAAGGGAAGGGTTTAAGCCTGTTAGCTGATTGTTTAAGTAATGTGATATAAACACTAACCCGCCATTCCATAGGACAGGCATTACTTATAATAGCCCCCATTTCTTAACTTGTATAGAACAAGATCATACCATTAAGTGTGTACCATATTCTTTGGCAAACAAGAACAGAAACCTCGACCACTAATGATTGTGGTACACGATTACTAACAGTTTATCTACAAAAAGTTTTCGTTTTTTGCTACCATTCCAACAAACGATTCTAAATCAGTATTTACTATAAATTAATATCACATGGGAAACTATTGGAAATCAGATAACACCATACGACTGTCGCATTTCAGTTTCGAACTCCTTAGCAATAATTTATTTATTTATTACTTATTTAAACACATATATATTGGTACAAAAGGGCACCAGATACATATGCGCCACACAAAATAATGAAAGTAGGAAGAGAAAGGATGAAAAGATAAGGCGGACTAAAATGTACAACCAGAAAACTCTTTCAGTTAAGAAAGTTAGAACCACTCTTTATGAAGAAAGTAAAAGAAGGTTGCAGCAGGATCGCCACTGGCTTCTATTCTGAGACATATCTGATAACGTCTCTAGCCACTGTGTTGCACCATCTCTCGGACCCCAGCCAGGGAGTCGTGAAGGACCAACAGAAGCTAGCCCTTTGCAGCTTTCTTTCATACCACGACACCGTGTCATACACTGACCTCCTCTCCGCTTTTTCCAACCAGCCCCAGAGTCGGCAAATAATGCACGACGTGGAAGTCTCTGAGACGACATTCGTAAAACATGTCCAAGCCACCGAAGTCGGTGTTTCAAGATGGTGACACCAATTGAATTATCATCTCTGCGCCCGAACACACGATGCCGAACCTCTGCATTACTAACATGGTGTTGTCACTGAATGTCAGCAATCCTTCGGAAACAACGATGATCGAACACAGAGAGACGTCTAACATCCTCAACTCGGAGAGGCCAGGTTTCACAAGCATAGAGCAAAACTGCTCTCACCGACGCGTTGTAGATCCGACCTTTTACAGCCAGACTAACATCACGAAGGCGCCAAAGATGGCCCAGATTGGCATAAGCCGCTCTGGCTTTCATTATACGTGCATCAATCTCATCACTCACGCCACCACCAGCACTTATATAGTTACCTAGATACACGAACTTCTCAACTACTTCAATCTGCTCACCATCCAGGGTGAGTACAGGATGAGAATCCTGCCAGTCTTGTAGGAGTACTTTGCACTTGGAGGGTGCAAAGCACATGCCATACCTGCGGACACTGATTGCCAACTGATTAAGTGCGGATTGCATGGCTTGAGCATTATCGCACAGTAAGACAATATCATCCGCATACTCAAGGTCGAGAAGTCGTTCTCCAGGCAACATATCCACACCGCCATTACTTACATCCATCAGAGCTGTTTCCAGAATGTTATCGATGGCAAAGTTGAAGAGGAATGGTGAGATTGGGCAACCCTGCCTAACCCCACTGCTTGAATGGAACAAGGGAGAAAGGTGGTTGTATGCCCTCACTCTGCCTGAGGTGTTCGTATACAGGGCCTTTAAGATGTTGATAAACTTCTCAGGCACACTCTTCTTCAATAAACAATCCCAGAGAACAGTCCTGTCCAACGAATCGAAGGCAGCCCTGATATCAAGAAACACTACGATTGTTGGCCTGCGATAAGTATGACGGTGTTCTAACATTTGGCAGAGGGTGAAGATGTGATCAATGCATCCTCGACCAGAACGAAAACCAGCCTGCTCCTCGCGAGTCAGTCGTTCTCGGGTTTTAAACAACCTACGAAGAATGATAGAAGCCAATAGTTTGGACGCAATCGGAAGTAGACTTATCCCCCGATAGTTATTGCAGGAACAACGTGAACCCTTTTTAAAGATAGGGACGACTATCGACTCATTCCATGATGTTGGAACACTTTCTTCTTCCCAAACCTTTCTAAACAACACAGTCAATTCCTTAGTCAGAAGGTCACCACCATCTTTAAAAAGAGCCGGAGGTAAGTCATCTGGGCCCGGCGATTTGTAGCGCTTCAAGAGTTGGAGTTCCTTGCGGACTTCCGCCTCGTTTGGTGGATCAGTCGTCACCGGCCATGGGGGGCAGGACAAGCTGGTTGATGTTGCCGGAGCAGCAGGCCAGTTGAACTGCCCTTCGAAGAATTCCGCCCATCGTCCAAGACGTCGAGAGATATTAGTGATTGGCATCCCATCATCCTCGTAGATTGTTTCACTCACACCAGACTTCTTGCTGCCAGTGGCTCGGATGAGTTGGAAGAGCTTCCGGCAGTTACCAGATGCAGCTGCTGCTTCCATCTCATTAGCACGCTCCGACCACCAGGCTTCCCGGTCCTTACGCAAGCTTTGCCCGATTTCATTACGTAACAGCCTTCGTTTGTGGTCAAACTCACGGTCACCCGGAGTAGACCGACGGGCTTCCATCAGTTGTAAGGAGCCAGAAGAAACCCAGTGCTTGTAAGCGGGACGTTTCGCGAAGCCGCAAGCGGCTTTACTCGCCATTTTCATGGCGTCATGAAGATGCAACCAATGCTCATCTATACTTTTCGGTGGGATGATAGCTAGCCTAGAGGCTAGCTCCGCTCGATACTTACTTGCAACAGAAGTTGCAGCCAGTTTACTAACATCAATCCGTTGGTGGTGGTCAATCCTTCGGCCACTGAAAAGTAAGGTGAGATTGGCGCAGACCAGGGCATGATCAGACTCCAGATAGGTACTCCAAAAGGAGCGGCAGTCTTGTACACAACCACGCCAGCGGTAGCTGATCGCGATGTGATCAATCTGAGTCCAGGCTTGGGATGCAGAGGGAAGACGCCAGGTGGCACACCGGCGATGACTGTGCCGGAAGTTAGTGCTGGCCAGAAACAGGTTGTGGTCTGTGCACAGTTGCAGCAAACGGTCCCCGTTATCTGTCCTGCGACCAACAAGTCCCCATCGGCCACCTAAACGACTCTCTTCTGTGCCTAGACGCCCGACCTGTGCATTCAAGTCTCCGGCTAGTACTACAATATCTGTCGAACGCGCTTTCTGGAGAAGAACTGTTAACTGATGGTAAAACTCATCCTTGATTGCATCCGGGCTGCAATCTGTCGGGGCATAGGCGGAGATAACGAAAAGACACCGTTTCTCACTCCGATTTCTTCTCACTTTGATGGAACTTTCTAATCTAACAGCACATAACCGACTGTTAATGGGGATCCAATCGATTAGTGCTGCCTCAGCCCTAGCGCTTAGTGCGACACCAACGCCAGCAAGACCAGACGAAGATGCCACAGGGTCCCCGGATAAGCGCACGTGGAACAAGCTTCTCGAGGCGACAGATGGAGAGCGAATTTGTAGTACTTCACTACAGTCTTGAATACGGGTCTCGGATAGACAACAAACATCAACATTAAGACCTTCCAAAGACATAGCCAGCCCTATCTGTTGTCTGATCTGCATTAGTGTGCGAACGTTGAAGGAAGCCAGCTTGAACGGCGTACGTGGTTTCAGAAAGACTGCTTCAGTATTCATAATCGGTGGAAGCATTCACTTTCAACCAGACAGTGACTGGAGATCGTTTAGATAGGACAGATTTTCCACCATGGGCGAGCTGCTGCATAAGTTGAAAAGTAAGGTTACACAAATTGGGGATAAAAGGGGGTGAGTTAGCGATATGGTAAATAATAATAATAATAATAATAAAGGTAATAATAATAATAATGTAAATTGTCTTGCTTCTAGTATGAGCAGGAATAGTATCGTCAATAGAATTCATCATTTCATTTATTTGTGTGTGGGCTGTGATACTGCCCGGGTGCCCAAACCGAAGCAGGTGGTTTACTTACGGGACCACACCCCGAGCCTTTGACCAAAAGGTCTGATCCACAAGGCAGTGGAGCATCGTGAGGAGATGCAGTCCCATGGTAGCCGTTGACCAATGACAGGTTCGTCCGCCATTCGTTCCATCAGGATACTGGAGCCCATGTGCACCATTGGTTTGGAATCAGGGTTTTCCAACTCCCCTAGGTGGACCCTCCGTGTCCACCAACCCGGTTAAAGCGCCGGACATTCGCTTTTCGTCCTCTCACTTTCGTAAACAACACCCCCGCCACGAGAAGGCAGTGAGTAGGACTTCCCTGGCAGAGGCTATATATTCGCTGGCCATGTGAGAGCATTTCGAGAGGGAGAGTAGACTCTCCCCACTCTCGGCCGTACCAGGGCATTTGGGGGCAAAAGCATCGATGGTATACAAGTTTTATGTCAAGTGTGATGTTTTTAAACTACCAATGAGTCGAAATCCAACCGTACTTCAGTCACAATTAGAGATATGCATAAGTTATGTCAGTGAGGTTACACTGAATCAAACGGATTTGTCCCTTTATTTTCAATTCAAAAGTATTTGAGAGAACTAAAGAGACAGATTGAACTTAAGTAACTTCAATAACCTTGTCTTTGATTTGTTTGTATCATATAAGAAATTACCAACTGATTCGCATATTTCTCTTAAAATGAAGTCAATTAAAATACTGAGTATAGAGTTTAAATTTGGTATATCATTCAAATGTTTATTAATGTGAAGTTTGATTTATAAATTTCTAGCATTTATCAATTTTGTGCTGATGTATATCGATAACTGATCAAAAAGTCATCTAGTCGTTCCGTACATGTTTGCCTGGTGACATTGTAGGTTATTTTTAGCAAGGAATATGGACATGGTTATCAATATAAGTAAGAAACCAATAAACAGTGACTGAACTCGTCAGACGTTACAGTAATAATGACATTTATTTATTTAAACATTGATACAAGGAGGCACCAAATATATATGCGCCAAACTTCGTCTTTCGATTTGTGTGAGGGGCTGGAATACTGCCTGGGCGCCTAAACCGAAACAGGTGGTTTTCTTAGGGGGCCACATCCCGAGCCTCTGACCAAGAGGTCTAATCCACAAGGCAGTGGAGACCTTATTCGCCCTGTTCTAATATTTTTTAATTTTGCTATGGTTGGGGTTGTGTACTGTGAGATGGGCAATTTGATCGTGAGGCTTCTATTGACTTACTAGATGACATGATCAGTACAAACTTCAAACAGAAGTAAAATCATACAATTTTTCGGCTAACGGGTTGTTCTAGTAATCTTGACTCTGGTTGATTGTGGCCGGCACTTATCCTGAAATTGTCTACATATTTATTTAATCATCTTCCCCCTGACCTAACTTTTCACCTTATAGTTGCTCGTGATTTTTATATGTTTGATATCGACACGTTTATCGATCACTGACTGATCTGAGTACCAAGGTTCTAAAAATTCTCTGGTTTCCATCACGATTAAACCATGCAACTAGGAGGATGCGGACCGACAGAATTATCCTTCTGAGCTAAAAAATTTCAATTATCTTGGAAATGATATTTTATTGTACACTAGTGACTACTTTGTGGTTATGTATAATTTACGGGTTTATGAGATCCATCTTTATCAATTTTTAAACCTGAAGCATTTTACTATATAATTTTATATTTTCCATTCGTTCATGCTCAACTCTATATTCGCAGTTTTAGTTTCTCTGGGATTAGTTTCATATTGTATAAATCTTTCTGGTTTTCTATCTTGTTAGTCTCCTATCTCTAGACATGTAGTGCACTTTGGACGGTGCCACAATGAAGGCATAGTTGAATAAAACTCTAAGCAGTAAGAATAAAAGTGGTTCCAATTATATTTCGTGCAATAGTTCAATTAATCATGTTAATTTTTAACTATCAATATAGGGGTTTGTGGAGGTTAGATTTTCAGGTTCTCAGTGGTGGTCTACCTTAGATGGACTTGTTACTTCAACTGTGAAGCTATGCATACGATTAGTGAGTTATTGTACTTATATTGATATAATTTATCACTCAAATATGCAATAATCTCTACACTTCACCGTATCTATTTTCGAAATATTAGTAAGACATAAATCTCAAGTATTGTCCAATATATAGTAGATTGTAAGCTAGTAGCACAAAGAAACAAAATAAAGAGAAGTGTTATATGATGGGAGGTAGTTGGCTGTAAACCCTGGACCCGAGTCTCGTGATAGTTGGGACTGGTCAGCAAGGCGTAACTGCCGTCTCAAACGGTGAGCCAGGGTTATATAGGCTCGGGTCCCATAGACAGCATTAGTTCCCCTAAGATTGCGTGTGCACAAAGTCACTCAGGTTGGTGGACAAATTTCAAATTGATTGATCAGCAAAAAAGGACCAGACAAACACGAAATTAGTCACAGCTTAGTGATTAATGGATAACACAAGGGTAACGGTAAAATTAAAAAAAGAAAGGATATTCGATTAACTACTTACCAATCCATTCCAATCATACCACCACATTGTGCAATACTATACTGTACACGTCTTGCAAATGCAATTGAATCTTCTTGATCTGACTTTCTAGTTGGTGGTAAATACCAAACATCTACCATAATAGCCCATGATGTCATTATTTTTAAACTGTACTGGAATAAACTATCTAGACTGCTGTTCCAAAAACAGTCAGCAAACAATGGATTGTACTTTTATAGGACATGAGAAAGAGGGGAGGAGAAAAGTAATCAACAGATAATCAATAAATAACCTATATATATATATATATATATATATATATATATATATATATATATATATATATCACACCAGTTAAAATCATACATATGATACGTAATGGAACAATAAGATTCAATAAAACAATTCCATTGTATGGTTGAACGGCCTTGGAGTACCACAAACGAAATGATGTTGGGTAATAAATACATAAAATTTTGCATGATTGTTTCTTTATTAGTTGAGAACTACTACTATGGTGTATGCTACTTAAGTCGACAGACATAAGTAGTATGTAACACCAATCAGAAAAGCAATGCATGGCAGCAGAAGGCTATGAAGGTCGACTTGAAGAAAACAGAAAGGGAAATAGAAAGAAATTGTGACTTGGAAGAATCATACAGAATATGAAGGACAAATAATGGAAGTTTTGAAAATGAAGTATTCAATGTATGCTTCTCATTAGAACCGGCCACTGGTAAACAAGATGGAACCTGGTACGCATGTGTATCTGTTTAAGTTGACATGCCTGATTAGCACAGTAAAATGAAATTTTCATAACAGACAGAGTAGAGGAAATGATAAAAGTTTCAGTGATAGTAGAGAATATTAGGGATAGAGAAAGTGATTTGAGAAGACAGAATGAATTTACGGAATATGAAGTATAGGTACTGCAAGACAAAGAATGAACGTATCTGCGATATTGCAAATGATTCTGACCAATTTTATCCAACATCTCCGACCATCGGCCATAATAACCACGTGGTCCAAGTTGCCATGCACCTTAGATTCGAACAGTGGAAGGGAATCAACAAAAAGAGGAGGACAGAATGGGAAATAACACAAAAGACAATTTACATTTAAGCATGTAGAATACAGACCAAGAAAGGATAAATGCGATTGAAAGATAAAACGTTAATGACACCTGATTCACGATTTATAAAATGACGGAGAATGAATGTAAATATACATTATACTGTGAAAGACTTCGCGTTATGTAACTATCAAACATCCTACCTGAACACTGATTACCACGACGCGCAATGATGAATACTATTGGGGATGGTTGAAAGAAAGTTAGGGGCGGCCAAACCAAAACGTGGCATCAGAGCTTGAAGTCACTAACTTCTAGTCTAAGCCATGTTGGTAGATGCAGACTACTTGCTTGAGGTCCGCGTGACTATCGTAACCGATGGTTGGAGACTCTCGGTGACATGGCTCACAATCGATCACAATGGCGCAGGTGTATACACTCTTTATCTTCCCTTAAACCTTGAGGTTAAAATTGCTTCATATCTGTCTTCCTTCCTATACTATTATCCTCATGCTCAACCTTTCTTTTATATATTACCACCATTAAATTAACTACTTCTATGAAATCGGTGTTCATCTTGTTGTGCTAACGAGGTATGGCAACTTGGACCGATGCATATATGTTCCTGGTCCTACGTTGTAGCTGACTGACTGACTGATCCAACAAATAATTTTGAGAATAACTTAATAGTTTACTATTTTTAACTCCAATGAACTTGTGAGTAGTACGATCGACACCTAATGATAAGTGAGGTCGAACAAAATTGTCAGAGATAATGAATGGGTTTGAGCTTGTGACAACACTTATTAATAGAAAATGTTAGCTGTTGTTACCGTGTCAAAGAATATGATTGAAGTTAACTGTTATATATGTCGGTAGATGACAATCTAACATATATAAACATTTTGCAAGGATATAAAATGTAATGATATCTGTTATTTTTCAGAACACATAACTACTATCCAGTTATATTCTACACTGTAGCAATGGCTTGTGCGTATCTGATGGCCAATAGCAGGTAGCAAATAGTGGTACAATTTACTTATTTTCACTAAAGGAAGAACAAAAATTTCAGCAAATTGAAGTCAAAGTGATAAGTACAGAGAGTGAGAATGTTTGGTAGCCTGTGCATTTAGCAGTTAACCCCTAAATGCTGAATGCGAACATATATATTCATTTTCATTAACTTAATTAGCGATAAGTATAAAGTTTAACTTTTATAAAGGAGACCTGATTTATGTCTAAGCACTCTAGTGTCAGTATTTTGGTTGAATGGTCAAATAACTGACCGACAGAATTCGATCAGCGTCAAAGGACTAGGCAAACATGAAATTGGTCAATACTCATTGATAAGTCACAAGACAAGCCCTCACATGGAATCATGAAGGTCAAAGGAGAAGAGGAAGACCAAAGAACACATTACGCCGAGAAATAGAGACAGACATGAGAAGAATGAACAAGAACTGGATAGAACTAGAAAAGAAGGCCCAGGACAGAGTGGGTTGGAGAATGCTGGTCGGCGGCCTATGCTCCATTGGGAGTAACAGGCGTAACATAACATAACAAGAAATAAGTCGTGGTTAGAATAGCTCTGCAGTAACATATATATATATATATACTTAGGAAGCTTTCGTTAAAAAGCGATACATACTCTGATTGCAACAGGATGAATTTCAGCGCCCACTTCGAAACAACCCTTCTTGAATTTCATGACTGATGTATTATTGATACAAGTACCTTCTGGAAAAATGAGAATAGGCTCAGCATTCGGTGTAGCTGCGTGGTTTTTTAACCTTTTCGCTGTAGAATGACGATCTAAGATTTCATCACGATCAAACCAAATAGCAGGCACAGCACACGAGATTATCCGTTCAGCGAAACCAAAAAATCCCCCATGCTTTTGCCCAACCTGAATAAAAGAAAAAAACTATTAATAATAGTGTCATTTACACAAAATAATCGTAGCTAGTATTTAAGGTTTGCAAATATTGTAGATATCACCTAATTCACCACTCAATATTCTTTTATGATCTATTGTTGTATCTGTAGAGTAATATAAATGATAATATAGGAATAATAATCTCACTCACCAGGTGTACTTCCAAATGAGCCAGACTCTAAATGTAAGGAGCTAATCATATTATCTGGTTGCCCAAACTGAATTGGGCGGAGTGAGTTTCAAACGTGAGGCTTGGTGTCAAAAAGTTGAATCTCTTAACCATTAAGTTGTCGCTCCGCAATAACGTTTGCCTACCACTCGAAATTGATGTAATGGAACTCAATTCTCAATCGGTGGTAGTTTAGAAAAAGACAATGGACAGAAGGAATCCATGTTTATCGTTTATCACTTGTATTTTCAGGGTGTTCTACAATGTTAGCTGTTTTCTCTTCTGGTCTTTACGTGTTCTGCCTACGCCATGCTTTTGATATGCAGAAACTCCTCTTTCCGTCTGATGACTGTGACAGCTTCGAGGCCACATTCCGCTACATACTACTTACGAGCAATCTTGTGAGTACCGTTCATCACAGTAGGTTGAATGTTCGAAAGCAGTCTACACATAAGGAGTGCAGTTCAAAACTAAGTACAAACATGTATACTCCGCAAAAATGAGTAACTAGTTATACTGAACCATAATCGGCCTTACTACATATATTTCAAATGTAGATGCATGCAGGAGAATATTACACTACGACTAAGTTGACTATATCAATTATATTTTTATACGGCACGTATGTGTTAGTCATTTGGACAATTAAGCTAGGTGTTCATTGATTTTTGTAGCTGAAGGTCGATCTTAAGTGAATGTGTGATTACTTTAATTGAAAAGTAGTAGACTTCTAACCGAGCAAATATTGTACTAGTCAATCCGACACAACGTAGAACTTCGTACGTACGTATATCAGTTCGAGTTGCCATACAACATTAGCACAGAGATGCAGATGTGGATCCAAATCTCACGGTGGTAGAAGTAGTAAGAGTATAAGCGGTGTTCCGAAAGATTAGGGTTTGAAGATGTTATTCAAGGAGTATAATCCGGTAAAATAAATTTGGAGAGATAAAAAAAGATAGGGACATGAAGAACTCAGAAGATTAGAATTTGGGAGGACAAAGAGTGGATGCATCTTCACCATTGCATTTCCGAGATAGTTTTGCTGACAGTTGGGTTTCTAATACCGGTTTCTTTAACAAGTCTGGACAGTTGTCTGCTGTTGCCTATTGCTGTTGCCTATTGCCGCTGCCTTTCCCATCTCTCTTGTTTTCGCTACCCACCACTGTTCACGATCATTGCGTAGGCGTCTTACCAGCCTGTGCTTAAGCTGACTCCACTCTTCGTTATGTTCAGAGCCAGATGGGGTGAGTCTTCGAGCATCTATCAGTGCGGTAGATGCTGCTGAGATCCAGTGTTTCTCCCTAACCTTATGGTTTGCCCTACTAGCAGATATCACTGCTGTTTCCACAGCTTTTCGGACGTCGTTCCATGCTGCCTCGGGGTGGGCACAACTTACATGGCTGCTCAACTGTTTTTCTAGTTGTTCCTGAAATATATTCTTAGCTTGCCTATCATTAAGTAGAACCCTAAGAGGTTTTCTTACAGTGCCTTTCCTACATCCAGTAAGACGCAGACAAATACGTGCTCGCACTAGAGCATGATCTGAATCTAAGCATGTGCTCCAGAATGAGCGACAGTCTTCTATCGAGCCCCTCCATCGGTGACTGATAGCGATGTGATCTATTTGGGTCCAACGTTGTGTTGGGGATGTCAAATCCCCAGAACTTACTTGATAAGTGGCTTAATTTTGTAATTTTATTTTGGAAACTTGAATTTAGCTGTTTTCGCGCCAAATGCGCTCTTTTTACCTTCACGTCATATTTCCCACTTGTAACTATCTTAAACGCTATTGGTCCGTTGTTTCTTTGTGTGTGCTATTTATAAATGATGCCCAAGGACAATTTGCTGCTGTACATATACGCTTGACTTTTTCCCTTAATTGGTTGCTGTGCTTCTGGCTGCTACGGGATATAACTTCCCGCTTCCAACTTGGACTTCTTACTCTAGTTAGCTGGGTCGTGTCAGAATAGCTAGCTTATCGGTCCCTGGTCACAAGTCATTGTTCCGTTAGCTACTAGTGAATTCGTAACGTTTCAGACATAACCATTGGCGACGAGGCTGGTGCAAATATGGATCCTGCAAAAGTGGGATTATTGCTCGAACAGCAGATGAAACTTATCCAGATGCTAACAGAAACAAAAATTACGACCAATAGCCAACCAAGCAGTTCTAATCCTACCACTACTGCACCTTCAGTTGATGGTATTGACAGCAGAATTTCTGAGTTTCATTACGATCCTGAATCTAATGTTACGTTTGATATGTGGTTTCGGCGTTATGAAGATTTATTCAGATTTGATTTTGCCAATCAAGATGATGCTTGGAAAGTCCGTTTGCTGCTTCGAAAGCTGGGTCCTAGTGAACTTGATAAATATTGTAACTTGATTCTGCCTCTAAACCCACGCGATCGCTCATTCTCAGACACTGTCCAGTCATTGAGATAATTCCTCACTGTTCAACACACGCTACCGATGCTTGAAGCTGACTATGAACGAAGACACCGATTCTCTGACGCATGTGGGCATTGTCAACCGCGAATGCGAACGCTTTCGGTTGAAGTCGCTAACTGAAGATCAGTTCAAAGCCCTCATTCTCATCTGCAGCCTCCAATCGCAAAAGTTCAGTAACATTGGAACACGGTTGCTCAGTCGATTGGATTAAGACCCCAAGCTGACTCTTAATGATATTGCTAACGAATATCAACGTCTAATTAATCTGCAGCATGACACTACTATGGTTCAACGTGGTGTTTCTGATCGCCCTGAAGTACATGTAGTCCAACAACCAACGAAACCTGTTAAATCCGCCCCAGCTATACCTAGTTCATCTCACTCTAACTCAGTCCAACAAGCAAAGACGAATCCTCCTGCTCCATGCTGGCACTGTGGTGCATGGCATTATGTTCGAAGCTGCCCGTGTAAACAACATCGTTGCAGGAAGTGTAAAGCTGTGGGCCACACAGATGGATTTTGCCAAAATACGAAGCCGAATCGCCCCAGAAGTACTAGAAAGTCTGCTTCCAAGCCGTGCACAAATTCGTTGAGTTTTGTAGAAACCTGTCAGAACTCAACCCCAGGTGAGAGAAAATTTATTGCCATTAATATTAACGGGCATCCATTTAGATTGCAAATAGACACAGCATCAGACCTGATGATTCTTTCACAATTCCACATTGGTCATCCAGGCATAAAGCGTATGAAATCCATCGCCAGAAGCTATGCTTACCGGCCCCTCATGGACCAGCATATCGTGGATCTAGTAAACAAATGCGTTCAGTGTCAACAAGCTGCAAAGTCCAATGCGAAGGTGCCGCCGGTTCCATGGCCACAGCCTGAGCATCCCTGGTCTAGGATACATGTCGACTTTGCCGGTCCAGTTAGCTGGGTCGCGTCAGAATAGCTAGCTTATCTGTCCCTGGTCACAAGTCATTGTTCCGTTTGCTACTAGTGAATTCGTAACGCTTCAGACATAACACGTTGGGAAGAATTCGGGGGTCACCATGTCAAAAGATGTTTTTCCTTGTGCTTAAAGTTAGTATTCGTAAGAAACAGGCGGTCATCTGAGCATAGCTGCAACAGACGGTCGCTATTTTCTATTCTTTGAGCCACGACACCATAAGATCCACCCCGGTGTCTTTCCTTTCCGTTTAGTTTACCTACTTGAGCATTAAAGTCACCCGCCACTATTACTACATCAAGACGCCTAGCTTTTCAGAGAAGGTCGGAAAACTTTTTGTAAAACTCATCTTTTACCTCATATGAGCTGCAGTCAGTGGAAGAGTAGGCAGAGACGACGAAGAGGCAACGACGGGTGTCCCTATTTTTCCGAGTCCTTACTGTTCCGTTTAGTCGGTCAGTGCACAGCCGACTGTCTACTGGGATCCAGTCTGAAAGAGCTAGTCCTGCCCTAGAAATCAGCGCCATACCTACGTCAGCGAGGTCACGAGAAGCAGCGTCAGGGCTTTCAGATACACGAAGTGTGAATCGAGTTGGTTCTCTATTTTGACATAGTAAGGTCAAATGAATGACGCTACTCGGATCTTGTATGCGCGTTCCGGAGACGTAGCACACATCGATGGTGCGAGATTCTGAAGTCCCAACTAAGGAAGCCAGTTGTCCTATTTAGCACAGTGTTCGGACGTTAAAAGCTCCTATATGTAGTTTAGATCGTGGTTTCAGGAGAGCAAGAATAACATCCTGTGTGTGTTGTTACGGGTATGAGGGCTAATATCACTTCCGACTGCCCACACTGTGGAAGGGTATTTCTTGAGGGACCTGAAAAGGTAAACCGGATTAATGTTGGTCTTAACGACCTGGGAGCGTGATCGCAGAGCCCAAGGGACAACTGCTTAAGGCCGGTCACACACGGCCTTTTTGTGGGAGGTTTTTGACGTGTTAGCTCCGTTCTTCAAAGGGCCTTACCGCCGGAGACGGAAATCCGTGAAGTGAGGTGAGGCGTGACATTTTTAGGGTCGACCTTTTCTAACCCCACCCCTCCTTGTGAGAAGGCAGCATCGCTGTAGATGGTGGTCGTCCAAGGGAAACACCTTACTGTTGTTACACCTCTCTACAGTCAGCAATACGACTTCGCCCTCAGACCTTGAGTTGCTGCTTTTAGTCTTACCGTTTTCCAATCGACCTGCCTGACATGGTAGAACCTACAGGAACATATGTTCCAGCCAATATGGCTCGATTGGGTCATCACGATAGGCAAGCCTGACCACCACATCAATGTAGCAGCTACGGTCGAGAAATATCATACATCTGACTGTTGAAGATTAAGTTCTGTGAAATAAGATGCTACCCAAAGTGCTTAGAAATATTTCATCAATTATGCTGTTATATTTTTAGAATTTTTGAAGATATGTTTTTTATTTGGCTCTATATTACATAATTCATGTTGTTTTAATAACCTAATGAAGTTTAAAACTAGTCGAAAGTAACATTTATACGTTTATCCTTTTTTTCTGTTAATTTTTCTTTCAATTATGAACTAATCGGATAACAACAACAATTAAACGTTTATTTTGTATAGATTTTTGACAAACTTCTATCCGGTAAAGATATTGAGAAAATATGTGGCGTAGATGTTGTGTAATGAAATGTATTTATTTATTTAAACACATAAACATTGGTACAAGAAGGCACCAAATAATATGCGCCACATAAATCATTCGATTTGTGTGAGGGCTGGAATACTACCTGGGTGTCCAAACCGAAACAGGTGGTTTTCTTAGGGAGCCAAACCCGGAGCCTTTGACCCGAAGGTCTAATCCTCAAGGAAGTGGAATAACTTTAGGACATGCAGTCCCATGATAGCCGGTGACCAACGACTGGTTCATACGCCGTTTGTTTCTTCAGGATACTGAGGCCCATGTGCACATTGCTTTGGAATCAGTGTTTTCCAACTCCCCTAGGTGGACCCTCCGTGTCTACCAACCCGGTTAAAGCACCGGACATTCGCTTTTCGTCCTCTCAATTTGGTAAACAATAGTAATGCCACGAGAAGATAGTGAGTAGGACTTCCGTGGCAGTGGTTGTATGGACGTGGCCATGTAAGAATATTTCAAGAGGGAGAGCAGACTCTCCCCACTCTCGGCCGTACCAGGGCATTTGATGATTTAGAGTGAGGCTTGTTATTTTTAACATCCTATTGAGTCAAAGAATGGATAAGATTCAATGAATCACCAATTTATAATAAAACTCAGTGATCAGTTTCAGGCTGAGAAATTCGTTAACACTAGTGCTAACTACATAAAAAATTTATGATTGGATATATGTATATATGAGTAGTTTCGAAAAATACTGAGTTAATCTGTATTTCAACCCACCAATTGAAATTAAGATGAGTTTATTCAGTCACAGGAGTCATTATAGAGTGGTAAATAAGTATGATAGGCTGATCAATTGATCTGATACAAAATTATCATATCCGGTCACTGATAATTATTTGTGAAGTTAGAAGTAACTTTAAACATTTCTGGACTTTTCCAACTTTACTGTGGAACTGGTGAGTTGTACAACTGGAAACCACGGAGGATGACCTTGTAGTGTTTATAAAATGTGAGAAAGAAACTGATAAACTGAAATGATCTACATGTTGAGACAATAGCATTTACCATACGAGAGCTCAAAACACAAGCTTTTTATACGATATAACTTTAACAGGCCATTGGTCAGTTGAATTATTGTAGAACGAAGCAAAGAACTGGATGTATAAAAGTGAATTAAGAATTAAAATCCAGATACTTATTTTAGGCACCCACAGGAGTTAGATGTGTGAATTTATGTTAGGTCAAAAAGTATTAATACAACTGCACTGTTAATACTTCGTTTCGGAGTGTCTAACCGAATAAAATTGCAAGAAACAAACGTGGATGCAGGGGTAAAAAATACGTACTTGAAATCAAACTATATTCAAAACTTGATGGAAGATAAGAAATACCAGAATCTGGACTATTGAGACGGATTGTGAGACAATAGTTATGGTTATATTGTAGACAAACACCAGAAAAACTCTACCTTTCTACAAGGTTTACATCAACAGTCAATGACTAGGCTGATTCCATGTGTTGATTTGACTAATATTAGACTGTTAAAGCATATTCTTATGTAAGCTAACACAACATTCCGGAGAAGGTGGATGATTAAACGTAGTCCCAACCACTTTAATTGATAAAGGCTGACAACTCATTAGCCCTTTCACCAAGTACTCTACACCAAGAATTAATATAACTCGAAGAGGCAATACTTTGGGAACTCAATGATCAATGCCTACAACTCAAGTATTTCTCATACTTAGACACAGTCCACTATTGTGCAACATACAAGGCGAAAAAACTTCAAATGGTGAAATAAAATTACAGAATAAACTATGGAAAAGTCTTACAACAGCGTAGGTAACATCTGAGGCCAAAACGCACCAATCAAACGGTGTCGTATGGTTGGCGACACAAATTGTATTCGCCTTAGGGCGGTTTTCTCTACACAAAAGGTAAAGAGCATAAATACGGTTAGTTTTTAGCAGCACAAAATAATTGGGTATAATAATTTACTATGAACAAACTTAGAAGCAAAGTTTTTTTAGGATATGAAAACAATCGTATGATTTTTAGTTACTGTTATAATAGGCGTTATCAAACTTTAAATTCACTTAGTATTGTTTGTTATCAAACTTTGTTTCAAATACCTGTACTCTAACCAACGGCAGTTCAGATTATATGGTTAAGTACTCTTAGTTATAATTGTTAAACCTTATAAAAAATTATCAAAAATATTTGTTAGCTTAGTGTTTTTGTCAAGCAATGCAGAGATGGTATAACGATAAAAATTAATCTGGTTCGTAAAAACAGGGTTCATGATCACGTACTTGTAAAATTAGTTACAAAAACGTCATAAACCATGATTTATAGAAAGGCTGCAATAATGGCCAAGCACAGAAACTGAAGTAGATGGCTTTTAGAAAGCTACTTACAAAGTCTTGATGACTGAACAAACGTTTAGTTTAGCCCAAACATCATCTATTGTTCCAATGTTTTGGGCGTCATGTGCACCGCTGGCTCGAAAACAGGATTTGTTAACTTCTTTACGTGAACCTTTCGTCAGTCAGCTACAACGTAGGACCAGGAACATATATGCATCGGTCCAAGTTGCCATACCTCGTTAGCACAACAAGATGAACACCGATTTCATAGAAGTAGTTAATTTAATGGTGGTAATATATAAAAGAAAGGTTGAGCATGAGGATAATAGTATAGGAAGGAAGACAGATATGAAGCAATTTTAACCTCAAGGTTTAAGGGAAGATAAAGAGTGTATACACCTGCGCCATTGTGATCGATTGTGAGCCATGTCACCGAGAGTCTCCAACCATCGGTTACGATAGTCACGCGGACCTCAAGCAAGTAGTCTGCATCTACCAACATGGCTTAGACTAGAAGTTAGTGACTTCAAGCTCTGATGCCACGTTTTGGTTTGGCCGCCCCTAACTTTCTTTCAACCATCCCCAATAGTATTCATCATTGCGCGTCGTGGTAATCGGTGTTCAGGCATACGTAACGCGTGGCCCAACCATCTCGGTTGATGAAGATTCACAACCTCATCAACTGATTTACCATCTCTAACAGCACTCGAGAACCTTTCGCACCCACCAACTAGATTCACGCGTGTTTTGGACTTCTGATTTTAATGGAGAAACTGGGATTGAGAACCAGTGAATCCACTGTGACTTCGGAAACTGAACAGAACATCCAACTCATGCATAGAAAATGTGGCTCGGAGCCCATAATAAAATTATGTGCTTGGTTTGATGGCATTTCATCATCTAATAATTTAGTTGATGAACATGACAAGTCATATCTGTTTGTGCCGCATCTTAAAGAGGTTTTCCGAAGTTTATTTGAGTCGATCCCGTAATCATCATCCCAGATACGAAAAAGCATCTATAACTTATTAAAAGAAGCTATTGAGAAATGGTCGTATGCCTCAAATACGCGAAATCTTCCATAATTTTTTAAAAGATGATTACGAGTGTCTGGTGATAAACGTCGCAGTGTTCTTCCAAAAAATAAATGGTAAACTGTGATAGCTGGTTAAATAGACAAACCTGTTGTGGAAACGAATAACTGCCGAGAATGAACACAAATTAAGCCGTACGGCTGCCTGAATTCCTTCGGTGGATAACCAATTTTTAAACCTTGATAAATGAGTGTAACAAAATGAAAGTACCGTGAAGGAGGAAGCTTCCGAGCCACAGCACCTATAATCCATGTGAAGAACACTGAAGAAAAGAAAACAACAAGTCTGAGGAATTAATGATAACTATAAAGCTTACCTGCACGGCAAGAATATTACATAACGAACAATAAGGCCCACAAGCCATAGCATCATTAGGGTGGTATGGTTATCTTTCCTATGAAGTGAACGGTAAAAATAACACACCTACTTGGCATATACATAACTCTGGTTGCGGCTCAAGAAATTCCATACTCTTAACTCCGCAGCTGTGAATCTCTTGGTAACAGAATCTTCTATAATGGCCTAAAACAGTAATTTGCAAGAGGCCACAAACCTCTATTCCACATTTAACTAAGTATATTGGGTAGTGCAATCTGAATCCTCTTTGATCTGGAACAAGATGCATTTTAACCTTTACGCCTCCTTCAGTTAGTTGAATGTCTCTTTCAATCAAATCATCATCTGAAGCAAGAGGTCACTGAAGTGGAGTAACCAACCATATGTATCAAGGTTTTCAAAACTGTCAACACTTCTTATTCTCTTAAGGTTCTCGTTTACTGTGACAGCCGAGGAGGCGTACTATGTGTATACATCAGCGAAAGAATTTTAACGTACGGAAAACAGTCTATCCAACATAGAAATATACAAGTGTTGGATAATCTGGATTTTGAAACATGCCGACACTACCGAACTCCAGAAGAACCAGGTGACCGCAAGGAAGTAAAACCAGAAAACACAATAAAGTATGCTAGGCATTGTGGTGGAGATTGGTTGCCCTTCAAGAGTACCAGCAGGTGATAGAAGACTGACAACTCAATAAAAATCTGAAATAGAAATTTAGAATATTTAATAGGGGTTTTAGATTAAAATGCAACTGCTACCACTGTCAAGCCTTGAAATACATGTACACAAACTATGACAACGAAAAAAATGAACAGGCTACGGATAGCATGTTAAATTCAACACCAAGTGATCGAAGGTGCCACTAAGTATTAATAGAGGTCAGTAACTAGGCCAGAACAAAGGTACTAGAAAGCGCCAGTTCAGAAATGCAAAAAACATGACCGAACTTGGGAGGATCAGAAATTTATCGGAGTAATACAGTTGAACAGCACTTGATATGTAAGTGAAAAGATACAATTGGAATACTTAGAACTTAGTGTGTAATTGACATTATCAGCTCTTGCAAGAAATGACAATACTGGATTCAAAGTTGTGCGAAGTTTCAAGAATTTAGTTTTCGACAATAAGTAACTCCCTTCAGCCTTAATGCTGACATTGACATCATTATTACCTATATCTCAACGGAATATGTTTATTCATTGCGAACAATTAGCAGAGTTAAGTTGTGTTACTAGGATGTTACAAACGTTATAGGGAACACCTAAAATCATATTGGGCGGACTCCAAACATGTAACGGGAAGTCATTTTTTAAGCGCCACCGGATCAGAACAAATCAGATGTTTACGTAACGAAAATTATCTTAAAGACGAGGAAAGACCCAACAAACTATTTACATATGTTGCTTAGTTATACATCAGTTTCACGCCATTAGTGAAATCCTAGGAAATGTGGCTACTCATCTTGTAAAGAATTAATAAACCTAGAAAGATGTTAAATTTTGTAGGAAGAAGTACAGATGATCTGAAAACCCTATTATTTGTCTAAAGACAATAAGCCATGACCAAGAGGTTAAGGAAACTAAATTCGGTGAAGCTATGATTTATGGGCGAACTTTGAGCGACACTAAGGTGACTTTGAGCATGCCCAGTTAATAAGACTAAATGAGGATTGTGAAACATGCGAGGAATTAGAACTACAATTTACAGTTGATAATTAGGGTTTTCATCACGAACTGACATCAGCTAAAATGTTTAAACGCCATCTGGCCAAATAGATTTGGCACTAAAATCTGAAACCTAATATCTTATATCCAATTGGTTCGTGCACAATTTATAATCTCACCCTAAATTCATTCGTATTGAGTAAGTAGATTGTTACACAGGATGAATAAGAGTAGAATTCCATTGATAGGCTTACAAAGAAAGCTTGGCTGACTTTTTAATGGGTTCACCCAGTACTCAGCAGACTGATCATGCTGTTGTACATCTGGCTGACAAGTAGAGGCAGAAAGACGCTTTGTACTCCAATCTCCCTATTTTGGGGAAATTTCCGAAATCCGGGGATTTTCCGAATTATTCCCCACAATTTTGGGAATTTACACAATATTCCTTCAGAATTTTGTAACAATTTAGGAGAAACCTGTCCATATTTATTGACAAAACTCAAAACTTTCCTGCAACTTTGGTGAAGTTCCCCGAAATTTCGGGTATTTCCTCAATATTTTTCCAGTACTCACTCATAAGTGAGTGCTTGATTAGCATTTAAACTGCCAGAACCGTTCCAATACACAAGTCTTATAGGTCAATCAAGCCTGAAGATAAAAGTAACCGAACGCTGAAGATCTTTTATTTACACACATTAGGTATCTTTTGCATAATTTTTCTAATGTGTCATTCTACCAGTCTAAAAAAATGTTGGCAATGCTATTGCTTAATGAAGGTAGAAACACCACAATTTCAAGAAGTGAGCACAACTTTCATTATCAATCTAAAAACATAAGGTATTTGATTCCTAGTGAAAAGACTATATGCGGACAAACCACTCAACAAACCTACCGCTAAACTTTAGAAATGGGTATTGATGATTTAAAAGAAATACAATGAAAATTCATAAATTTAGCTGTTGATATCGATGAATACGCACTTAAATACGCAACTTAAAATTCGCAGTAATGAAATCCAACGAGCGTTGACATCAAGCTGAGGGTGGATTTTCCAATCCACCTGCTGTAAACTAACCTATAAAGCTGATGAAACCAATTGTTTGAAATTTCAACTCTTGTTGTTAGTGGGAAGTTTTAACTCAGTTTGCTGATGAAATTAAAGGCCTTGACAGCGTGACCACTTTCCCAGAAGAGTCAGGATCGATCGGTTGCCAATTTATAATTCTTGGTTTGTAAACATGCATTATAAGGGTGACGGTGTAGATCACCAATGTAGATTATCCATGTCGGATGATTGGAGGTTTGCTCAAGTTAGATGGAAATGGTGTGACGAACCTGCTTACTTCTAAGTCACACTTCGCAGTCAGCACCTAACGTGGATTACCTCTTCGAGGTATGAAAGTACTATGGCTGCTTTGAAGACCTTATAACACAAAGAAGGGTAATACGTAAATATATTGATATGAATTGTGTACAGATAATTTTGTAAGACCACTACCGCATGAGCCAGTCCATGGCGTTTGATCAACTGATTCGCGTTTGTTATCCCTGACTTTTACAGGGATCAAAGATCTGTTCGATATTTAGTGACCCAACTGCCTGATGAATGGGCTAGGGCTCAGTGACACTTTACCACCCATATAGATGCCACACTCAATATACTTGCCACGGTCTAGAATCCCCGTCCTTACCAAATAATTGCACCACTAGTTGGTCAATATGTTCTTAAGCATTAGGGGCTGTTTTATGATCATCCATTCCAAAATATCAAAGTGTACATGATCAGAATCCGTTTTCTCTGGGACACTTTGCATAATGTTGTTTCCTTCGCAGAAGAACGTCTCACACGATCGCTTCGGGATGTTCCTGATGATATTAGACTGGAAATATGGTCGAACGGGCCGTTTACTCACATCCACTTCTGATTTTAGTAAGCGACTGGTCAACAGAACGGCCTCTACATTAGTGGTGTAAGTGAGGGTTACACGAAGGGGTTCGAAATGATTTCAGTGTTTAGCCTAGTCCTCCCTAGTAAGCCGTGTAACTGATAGCGGCTCATTTTTGAGAAACCTGAAGTTCCTGTTTAATTTATTTCAAGGTAACTTGACGTTGCTGTCCGATAGACTGGGAGGTATTTCAGAGTTCTCTTGACATTTCACGATTCTGGGCGAATTATCGTGGACCATGATAGTTTTCTCAGATTTCGTGTATGAAGAGGTTTGAGTCGGTTTTCTCTAGCAGTTAAACTGTGTTTGGGACCTCAGTTCCTTTTGTTGACTAGTCGGGCATTCTTGGGGGGTAGACTAGACTGCCGATTCACTAACTGAGTATACTACAAGACCTGAATTGTTCAGTATTATTGTTGGTGATATTTGATCCTTTTTAACCCTACTGACGGGGATCTAGTTACCTAAAGAATTTTTATAGACCACAGTTGCAATCGTAGAGTCTATGCTGGGAGACAGAAGGTGGCTGAGATTCAAACACCGACGGTGTTATGATGGTGTTGATTTTAGTCTTAACCCCACTATTGCTAGTGGTCATTCTGTCAATACTAATGGTGTCGAAGACCTTCTTCTTTGCTTCACTGTCCGCCTTTGTTTGTGTATCTGTTTCAGGACTGCCTTTATTCAGGATTCCTGGTGGCTTTCCTCGTAGACCTGTCATGAGGTTGTTGTTCAGAAAACTCTAAGCATTCGCGTTCTATGTGCCACATACCCAAGAGCAGTCTGACTTATTAAGCTCCAAGCTGGCAGTTTCTGTAAGATCCGTGCATGCTTCGTGAAACCAACCTTTGCATTTGTCCCACAGCATATCAAAGTGGATAGCAAAACGGCACCAAGGTTGCTTACATGAGTTCTCGATAAAGGTAGTGAAATGTGAGTTGTCAGATAGGTTACGACCGTAAAACGAAAAACAATGCACCCTAAGACGGTAAAACTGATAAGACGATCGGTACAAAATGTCGGGATGTACTAAATTTAGGCTTAACGTGGAAAACTATAAAGACCAAATAGAAAGGTGAGGAAAAACCACCTTAAACTATAAGATCATATGAAACTAAAAATGGGAAGTAATCTTTCGAACGTTAAGTTCATGACGGAATTGTTAGATATGAAATGGTACTTTTTGCATAAGGCCAAGGAAAATGCCTGAGAAATGCAAATCACGTTATGACTGGACTCTCCATTTGTGAAAGACACTTCTGCATTGGCCATGAGTTATCTATTTGTTTTTGATGCGCTTACTATCATTTCGCAGCACATACAGACCTATCTATATCCGTCACTGCACCAACAATCGACGAAGTCAAGATGACCATCAGACAAAGCGGTAGGACCTGACAATATACCAGGTGAAGCACTGGAGTTAGACATTGAAATAACTGCAAACATGCTTCACTTTCTATTCAAAAAGATTTGGGAAGAGGAACAAGTGTCGATGGACTGGAAAGAAGGATACCTCATCAAGATACCAAAGAAAGGAGATCTGAGCGAATGTGAGAAATACAGAGGAATCACAATACTGTCAGTACCATCAAACGTTTTCAACAGAGTGTTTCTGAATCAGATGAAAGACTCAGTAGACGCCCAAATTCGAGATCAACAGGCTGGATACCGTAAGGGTCGGTCGTGCATAGACCAAACTGCGATAATACGGATCATCGTTGAACAGTCAGTTGAGTGGAACTCGTCACTAAACATCAATTTCATTGACTATGAGAAGGCGTTTGACAATGGAGATAGGAGAACACTATGGAAACTTCTTCTACATTATGGAGTTCCTGAGAAGATTGTCAACATTATCTGGAACTCATACGACAGACTACAGTGCAGAGTGGTGCATGGAGGACAGCTGACTGATGCGTTCCAAATAAGGAATGGAGTTAGACAAGACTTTTTACTCTCCCTTTTCTGTTCTGGTGGTCGACTGGATAATGAAGACGTCGACATTTGGGGAAAATCCGGAAAAAAATAAACAGGTTGGATGCAACTAGACGAGGTGAACTTCCCAGATGACCTGGCCCTTCTATCCCATACACACCAACAAATGCAGGTCAAGATAAACAGTGTAGAGCACTCTCTGCATCAGTAGACCTCAAAACACGCAAGGGGAAAAGCAGGGTCCTCAAATATAATACGGGGAAATACCAACCTAATCACAATTGATGGAGAAGCTCTGAAAGAGGTGGAATCTTTCATGCACCTGGGAAGCATCATGGATAAACAAGAAGAATCTGATACAGATTTGAAGGCGAAAATCAGCAAAGCAAGGACCGCATTCCTACAATTGAAGGACATATGAAAGTCAAAGCAACTGTCTGTCAGTCAACACCAAAGTAACAATCTTCAATATGAACGTCAAGAAAGTTTTACTGCACGGAGCTGAAACTTGGAGAACCACTACAACCATCATCAAAATGTACAAGTATTTATGAACAATCGCCTACACAATTTACTCAATGTCTATTGGTCGGACACCATAAGCAACAATCTACTGTGAGTGAGAACAAACCAGGATCCAGGTGATGTGGAAGTTAGGAAGAGACATTGGAAGTAGATAGGACATGCATTGAGAAAATCACCAAACTGCATCACAAAGCAATCGCCAAATTGGAATCCTGAAGGGAAGCGAAAAAGAGGACGAACAGAGAACACATTATGCCGGCAAATAGAAGCAGATAAGAAAGGGATGAATAGGAACGGAAAACAATCGGGAAGAATTTCCCAGGACAGTGTTGGATGGAGTGTGCTGATGGTCGGCCTTCGCTCCTCGACGAGGGGTAACAGGTGTAAGTAAGTAACTACCATCATTTTCGAAGCTGAAGTGCAGAAGCTGTTAAAGCCAAGGTCACTAAAGTTCTTGTGAACAACGAAGCAAACAACATGAAACTGATTGTTTTCGTAAGGCATGGGGTGAACGTGATCATGATAATCTTAGGCACTACCCAAACTAGGAAAAACTCTGAAGGGGACCTTATGAATTAAGTGCGTGTTTTGGAATTTCATGCAATTGCTTCCTTTAAAAATATGACTAAAGCCACAAAAAACATCGGTGCAGATTAATATGAGATCATTATATTTCGTGACTTCTCATCAGCTGCTTACAACCATTTATGTATTGAAAGTTAACACTTACGTAAGATGGAATGTTCAAAACTTCCCAACCAATTTAGTCGACAGATATCTACACCATCTGCACTTCATTTAACTTTCACAAAAAGAATTCCCGTCATTTTATGAAATTGGTATCAGTTCTTAATTAATCGTAAGCCGTTTAGTGTGATGTTTCTTTGAACTAATGATTCCTTTGTACTAAATGACTACCTGACTTCGTATTACAAATTCGATATGTTCGTTCGTGCTCATCTAATACTTCTATGTTAAATTGCGTTATTCCTGGGATTCCTAGGTTGTACTACAATTCAAATACTCCTAGTTATTACATTTAGACATGATTTAAGTTTTCCTCCTTAAACTTACTAATAAAATGTTACTATTTTTCGAATACGTCATGACAAGTGGACAGTCAATACTATATTCCAATTGGCAGCATATTGTGCTTATATTGTATATTCACACTCTGGCATGGAACACTTTTTATCAACAGATTAGTCTACACAGCGGAACGGTCGGAGGCAGTGAAAAACGTAATTAATTCCCCTTAAAGCTTTCTTTTCACCTCAGATTGTTGGCTGCCCCAGCCTTACAAACGTCAGTCAGG
>NW_017386164.1:0-5291 GCF_000237925.1 Schistosoma mansoni
TTCAGGAATCTATTATTGGGATATTATTCTATATATATCCTTATTGTTTAACTATTGAGTAATTAGATTGTGTATATCTATATTCATCTTATTATAAGCTTCATTTTGACCTATGGATTATTATTATACGAATTACTGTCCCTAAATTATATTCAGCTTATTGATTATTGTCTCCCACGTTCACAGCCACATTTGGCTTGATCCTGTACAAATATTATTTTCTATTTTATGGTGTGATATGGTCTGTCTGTCTGTCTGGTATATAAACCGAATATGCTTGAAATAAATAATCAGCATAGTAGAAGCTATAATTGGTGTTCTGGACTCAGTTGGAAGGGCTAGACGGATAGAGGACCAATAAGGACGCTAGGCTGTTCATACCGGTCGAACGTCATTGTTTTGGCACAGTGCTAAGATTAGAAAAGTAGTATTTCGATTGGTGAATAAAGGCTGGACATAAAATCACAACAAATTGGAGACAGCCTTATATCTTTTTAAATTCACAACAAAAACTACTGTCAACTAATTTCAAAGTGAGAATCTTCAATACGAACATCAAGACAGTTCTACTGTATGGAGCTGAAACGTGGAGAACTACTGCAACCATCGTCAAGAAGGTACAAGTATTTATAAACAATTGTCTACACAAGGTACCATCAGCAACAATCTACTATGGGAGAGATCAAATCAACTTCTGAATGAAGAGGAAATTAAGAAAAGACGTTGAAAGCGGATAGAAAATACACTGAGATTATCATCAAACTGCACGATGAGGCAAGCCCTAGCTTGGAATCCTTAATGGAAGTGGCAAAGAGGAAGACCAAAGAACACATTACACCGGGAAATAGAAGCAGATATGAAAAGGATGAATGTTAACTGGAAAGAAGTGGAAAGGATCGCCCAGAACAGGGTTTGATGGAAAACACTAGTATGCGGCCTTTGCTCCTACACGAGGGTAACAGACGTAAGGAACTAATTTACTCAAATATTAGATAAAAACCAATTAACCTTAGATAAACAAATCCAATTCACGAAGAAAAATGTGATTTTGTTACAACCCCTTAATGATTCTTTGAAAATGTCTTCAAAAGCTGGTGGAGTCAACGTTCAACAGAAACCTCTTAGCGAAGTTCACAAAATCGAAGGATTATATTTCATATTCTAACTGCATAATTACGAATTTTTTATGTCAGCGTTAACTTCTCGACACTGTGAAGCTGGGTCATTAGGGTTCAGATTATCACAGATAGTATTATCTCCTTCCAGACTGCTGTCACTCATTGCTTACAATTATCAACGAGTAGGAAATTTAGATTCAGGGTTTCCTATCAACTATCTCCAACCAAATAGGTGACAAAAATAAGACTACTTTATAACTGGTAGCTAGCACTATTGAAAAACGAAACAAACGAGATTGACAAAGAAAACAATAATAATTTGATACATTTTTATAACTGCTCATATTGAAAAATAATTTTACAATATCTATAAACAGCGCTGAAACACGGCTACCTTATCG
Organism: Schistosoma mansoni; assembly: GCF_000237925.1. Classification (NCBI taxonomy): domain Eukaryota; kingdom Metazoa; phylum Platyhelminthes; class Trematoda; order Strigeidida; family Schistosomatidae; genus Schistosoma; species Schistosoma mansoni. The sequence goes on from NW_017386164.1 coordinate 1,520, forward strand.
ACATTATCATTATTAAGAAAAAGTACAATACTGTTTTGGCATTTTGGAGAGATTCCAGCAATTTCAAAAAAGAAAAAAAATGTTACACCTCAATAAGGAATAATAAGTGAATGTTTTTTTCATTGGTTTCATATAGTTACAACTGATACCGATGTTTGAGGTGAATTCGATTTTAGTTTGTTACTTTGTTTATTGTTATTGTACAATACTGAATAATGAGAATTATTTGTGACTAATTTGGTATTTTTCTTTTCAATATCAAAACGTACACCAGATTTACGTGACACACTGGTAGATTGACTACGTCGGAATAGAATTGGTGGTTTTATTAAGATTGAGGTAGGTATATTTGATTGCATATCATATGTTCTAATATTGTTCTTAGGAGTTTCAACATTTTTGAATCTGATTTCACAACGTTTTACCAAGTTGCTTTCCGATGATGTAACAGTATTTACAGTTGGAATATTGTTGAAATGATGCAAATGTAAATGATTATTTACATTTTCAAAATTTGTCACAGGCTCTGATTGCATATCTGAGGTCTTGTGTTTTTCGGATATATCAGAACATGAGGAGTTTGTACGAGTGACGGAAAGATTTCTGTCATTTTGATGTCGATCATCCACATTCAGTCGGAAAGGTTTACAATTTAAAAATTCTAATGGTCTAAAATGAACATAAATTAAAAATACTAGTCGTGAAAATACTACACATCGAGAAAAAATTAGAAACCAAGCGATAAGCATGTTTTCGGAAAAGATATTGTATCAGTAAACAATAAAATAATTTATCTTGAAATGTTCATTTAGTCTAAAATAATAGCTTAAAAACATCCACGATCCCACACTGCCGAGGAGTCTCATAATAGGACGGAACGGCCGTCCAGTGCTTCCAGGTTTTCCATTGTGGTCTAGCTTCAATCGACTCATGATTTCATGTATTTATAAAAATTACTAAAAATCTCCACAAACAACCCACTAAAAACTTAATTGTTAGGCGAACTAAGTATCTCTTTTATCTCGATGAATCACAAATTCCAAATCATAAAATGAAAATGTTCTGTATCAGATTTCCTAATTCCATAGATAGAATAGTTCATTTTAACAACTTCCAATATTCTTTTAAGTATAGAAAGATGATATGTCACACCCAAAGCAAAGGTCAACTACTACCATTGAAAGCTTGAACAAAGGTACATCTTCCATATACTCACAACCAAGCCACCAAAAAATATCGAAAGTAAAGTAAAGCCAATTACGCCACAATCAATACATGGCATTACTTACGCCTGTTACCCCTTGTGAAGGAGCATGGACAGCCCACCAGCATGCTCCATACAACTCTGTCCTGGACAATCCTTTCCCGTTATTTCCATTTGCTATTCATTCATTTCATGTTTGCCTCCAGTTCACGACATAATGTGTTCCTTGATCTACCACTTCTCTATTTCCTTTCAGGATTCCAAATTAGTGCTTGCCTCATCATGCAGTTTGATGATTTCCTAAATGTATGTTTTATCCATTTCCAATGTTTTTTCCTAATTTCCTCCTCATCCGGAAGTTGATTTGTTCTCTCCCACAGTAGGCTGTTGCTGATGGTATCCGGTCAACGGACATTGATTATATTGTGTAGACGATTGTTTATCAATGCTTGTACTTTTTTTGATCTTAGCTGTGGTATTTCTTCAAGTTTCAGCTCTGGGCAGTAGAATTGCCTTAATGTTCGTATTAAAGATTGTAACTTTGATATTGGTCGACCATTGTTTTAACTTCCATATGTTTTTTAACTGTAGGAATGCTCCCTATACTTTGCCAATTCTTGCATTTACATCTGCATCACATCCTCCATGTTCATCGATGATGTTGTTCACGTACGTAAATACATGACATAGGATCTAGTAAATGTTTCGTTAGTTTGCGCATTTCAAGTTCGTGAATTGTAACTCTGGTACTTTAGAACAGAAGTAAAATTATATTCATATATTATCAGGAAGAAAAGAATTTTTTTGCTTTGTTCAACTTCAATCAATGGGATTTAAACAGTGATCTCTTAATGTAGGAATTCTTTCATAAAACGATACTTTTAAAATGATTTATCTAGTTTATTTGAGACAAAACTTCTGTTCTTAATATATGGAAAATTTTATTATCAATTCAAAAGTGTCATACACCAAATAATTACCTTCTGTATTTTTTCGTTATATATCGAGTTCCATCAGCACTTCGTCTGATTCTCCAAGACGCAAGTGTAGTACTGTATGTTCTTGGATCCAACTTATGAGATGAACCAGTTACTCCATGAATCTCAGTATGATTTTCATTCGTATTTTTTTCATTCACATTTAAATTTAAATTAGTTTGTTTGACAATAATATCATTATCAATATTACAATCTGTTTTTGATAATAAATTTAATTTTTCTCTTAATATATATTGTTGTAACCAAATAGTTTGTCTTAGACGGTCTGGTGTTGTGTAAACCATGTGAGGAAATGTTCGAGGTGATTGAATAATTTGATGTTTTACGTAGGTTTTGTTGATTAGTTCACTTTTACTTGGAATGCAGGAAGACTTGTCATTGTCTGAATTAAACTATAAAAATATCAAAAATCCGAAGGATGTAATCAAAGTTAATTGTGAAAATTATTGTCCATTTGTTGATTTCATGTTTTCAAAATAGGACTACTTGAGAATAACCAGTATAATTAAAATTGTCTAACTAATCATAACCTAATCAGTGATACACATGTATAGATATTAATAAACTTCATAAACTCTTTTCGTTGTTTGGACCAGAAGGCTTAAAGTTGTAATAATAAATAAAATATCATATTTGCTCGCTAATGACTGGCTTCAAGAGATGTTTCCTGAAGTTCTAGTGAGAAGCAGTGACTAGTGGAGTTCAAACCACGTCTATTGTGAGATAGGAACTCACTGAAGACAATTGGTGAACGGTTGTTCAACATCGTGGATTGGTTGAAGTTAGACATTGACACCATCGGGTGCCGGATCAGTGGTCTATCGGTTAAGTGCTCTGGCGCGAGATCGGTAGGTCCTGGGTTCGAATCTCGTGAGGCGGGACCGTGGATGCACACTGCTGAGGAGACCCACAATAGGACGAAACGGTGGTCCAACGCTTTCAGGTTTTCCATTGTGGTCTAGCTTCAATTGACTCATGTTTTCAACCATGAAAACAATGAAATCTCCACAAAAACTTCTGATAAAAATTATCATATGTTGAATGAAATTGAGGAACCTGTGGTGTTTTCACATATACATTCAGTTTTGAAGAATATACAGTAATATTATCTATCTTAAGAGAGATGGTTAGTCATTGTAAAATCTGTAAACAGCTCGAGTAAATATCGAAATCTAATGTTGAAAAACATACGACACCTTTGGCAAGGCGAAAATACACTATCTGACAAAACTGCTTTCAAAAGTTTAAAGATATTCATAGAATATGCAGAAATGAAGAATATAACACTGTCAGTTTCATTGATATATGCCTTATTTTGGCCTTTGTAAAATATTATAATTATGAACTTATAACTGTAGAGTCTAATGATGAAGTTATTGAAAAGAATTGTTTGCTCAGATATCCTTCATTTTTAAAAAAACTGCTTTCAACAAACCATTGTCATCAGCTCACCATAGTTGAAGCTTTAACTTAGAAAAGTTGTTATAGTTGCTTTAAAACATTCACACTACGTTTTTTATAACTTAAACAAAATAACGATTTAATGATCAGAAAAAAATAGGTTAGTTAG
>NW_017386164.1:5491-11502 GCF_000237925.1 Schistosoma mansoni
TGGTTGCACCCAATGTTACTGGTGCTTTTATTATACAGTTCGCGGCAATTATTATAATATGCCTTAATCTCAATCTGGATCAAGCGTTGAAGGTTCCTATTCTAGCAAACGTCTTCCTTCAACATATAATACATCGAAGGACAACATCACGGTAGTCTGCACAAGGTCTACAAGTCATTTAATACCAACAATCACAAATACAGGAACTTCTTATTAATTTCATTTGTTGTAGCCGCTTAATTGTCAAGTCTTCTCTAAAATCCTCTGTTACCCAATCGTACATGAGCATCAGGTACTGAAATTGGCGCTATGACCTTGAAATCCCTCGCCGATATTCTGCTGGAACTATTTATCCTCTAAACATATAACATATGGAATGAAATTAGAGTCTGGTTTATTCATAAATTGTAGATATTATAAATGAACAACAGAACTCACAATTTTGACGGGTCTCAGTAATAGAAGACTGACAGATTTACCAGATCGTTCAAGAAGTTCGTTCGCTTGTTTCAAATTTCTCACTGATACACCATCAATTTGTATAACTTGGTCACCAGTCTTAATTCCATTTTTACAATTTTCCTGAATAAACAATCAATTAGCCAGTTGTAATAGTTGTAGTACATTGTTTATATTTTCAAGTTTTAAGTAAGTACTTCCGTAAATGTGTTCAATGATATTTTATTTAACATTGTCTGTCCGCCTTTTTGTATTCTCTTGTAATTTCTGGATTTTCAAATTGAAATGAGTAGTAACTTGAATGTAGGTTTGTTATCGGAGCTCAGAGAACAAACCTACATCCAAATTACCCACCTGAGCTACAAATCTTCTCCATCATCTCAAAATCATACGAGTAGTAACTTACTGATAATCATTTCCCATCAGAAAAGGGTAATACTCACATTTAATCCTGAAAAAATTTGGTAAAGTTAGGAATTTATCATGGATTATTCAAATGGATTAGATATTTATCAGCTTTACTAGTCAAAGTAAATATTCTCAAGACTGAAACTGAATTAGAGTTGATAGATCATGAATTCGACTAATTAAAAATACTCTGTGTGATATGTAAAGTTTTATATGAATTAGCATCCCATAATGAACATCAAATCTGAGATGCAGGTGCATCCAGCTGACGAGTCCCAAATAGGACGAAACGCGAGTCAAACTGGATTCCACTGATAGCCACTATCCATCTTCCCTTATAATGCTAGTGAAATAAGGCCATATCGAGGCAATACGCACAACATGCACATATGGCCAATAGGAGACTGACCAGTTGCAGTCCAAAACATCAATGGGAAGATTCAAACAAACAATACTAAGCGAATTTATTTATCATAGGTTGCACTAAATGATAATTCCTTTTTAATAAACATCTATACACAAAATAAAAGCGAATAATGCTTTCATTTGGTTTATAACTGTACCATCTTTATGAGTGATTTAACGAAAGAGTTCAACAATTAACAACATTGTGTGAGGAAGATTAAGAAGATAAGGGTCAGTATCTATGGATTTGTAAGCATTCACAATTTTAATATATTGCTGAACACAGTATAGGCTTTGTAAGTCTATATGGACTAAAAGTCAGAGCAAAAGGTGGTTAATTTAAATAAAGTAAAGTACACCTTATTCAGATTAAGTATTTAATTTAAAAATTAAAAAAACTGAATTGCGTCATTTAGTATAGCTGTGCTAAGCTGTTCTTAGCCACTAACAACCAGAGCAACACTTTTTATAGGTACATAGTACGTCTGGACAATGTGGGAGACAAGGAAGACCATTCAAATAACGATTTGTTTGACAGCGTGAACCGGACGACATTATGGAAACTTCTTCGACACTATGGAGTATTTGGGAAGATTGTCAACATTATTTGGAACTAATACGACGGACCACAGTGCAAATTGGTGCATGGAGGACAGATGACAGATGCATTCCCAGTAAGCCCCGAAGTCAGACAAGGCTGTTTACTCTCCCCCTTCCTCTTTCTCCTGGTGATTGATTGGATTATGAAGACGTCGACATCCGAGGAGAAGCACGGAATACAATGAACATCTCGGAATCAGTTAGACGATTCGAACTTCGCAGATAACCTAGCCCTTAAATCCCATACACTGACAAATACAGATGAAGACAACGAATGTAGCAACAGTCTCTGCATTAATAGGCCTCAACATACACAAAGGAAAGAGCAAGATCCTCAAATACAACATGGAGAACGTCAAGCCAATCACGCTTGACAGCGAAACTCTGGAAGATGTGGAATCATTCACGTACCTGAGAAGCATCATTGATGAACAGGGAGTATCTGATGCAAACAGATATAAAGGCGAAGATCGGCAAAGCAAAACCTCATTTCTACAACTGAATAACATATGGAACTCAAAACAACTGTCAACTAATTTCAAAATCACAATCTTCAATACGAACGTCAAGACAGTCCTACGGTATGGAGCTGAAACGTGGAGAACTACTGCAACCATCGTCAAGAAGGTACAAGTATTTTTTTAACAGTTGTCTACGTAAAATACTCAACATTCACTGGCCGGATATCATGAAAAATAGCTTTCTGTGGGAGAGGACAAACTAGATTCCAGATGAAGAGGAAATTAGGAAACGACGTTGGAAGTGGATAGAAAATACACTGAGGATATCACCAATGTGCATTACGAGGCAAGCACTAACTTGGGATCCTGAAGAGAAGCGGAAAAGAGGAGGGTCAAAGAACACATTACGCTGGAAAATAGAAGCAGATATGAAAAGGATGAATGTTAACTGGAAAAAAGGGGAAAGGATTGTACAGAACAGTGTTGGATGGAGAATGGTGGTGTGCGGCCTGTGTTCCTCCACAAGGGTTAACAGGCGTAAATAAGCAAGTAAGCGTTGAGCAGCTCAGAGAATAACCTGTCCAGTTGACCTTTTATTTTTATATATAAATGTTCTTAACAAGTATATGTGTGATCAGATTGTTCGAAATGTATTGCGCTAATATATAACATAGTTCTGATAATCTTCGTCTTCTTATTACATTATCGAAAGGTTCTAAGTTTGAGTGTGATAAATCAAACTGAAATTCAAACACATCCAGTTGGTGAGTTTCAAGTAGAGAGAAACTCACTAGTTACTATCTAACTTTATTAAAACGTATGACTGTTTAACGAAATTGAGGAAGTCAGCTCATGAATAATTCCAGCTCCTAAAAATGGTAGGATGCTAACGTTCTGAATAAAAATCGTATGACACTGAGATGACTTAACAATACTCAATACTATAAAACAGCACTATTCTGATATTGTATGTTACAAAAAATACAAATAATAGACAAGACACGAAAATTTCAGTAAGCCGTTACAATTTGTCATTCCATCAAAACTTTAGGTTACATTTGTTTTCAACGCAAATCGTGTGAACAAAGTGGTTTCAGTGAAAAATATAAACATTATAAATATATTGTAGATTGGAGATAACTGACTGTAACCACTAGAACAATTTTCGAAAAGAATCAAGTTGTCGGTGACCTGTAATCGGATTTGAAGTAAATGTAGAAGTTATTTTGCAATATATATCGAGGCAATACGCACAGTATGCACATATGCCACTTAGATTTTGACCAGTTGTAGTTCTAAACATCAATAGGAAGATACAAACAAACAATACCAAGTGAAGTTATTGCGATTTGTTCAAATTTTATTGAACTGAATTCTGCTCAGTCAGTCAGCTACAACGTAGGACCAGGCACACATATGCATCGGTCCAAGTTGCCATACCTCGTTAGCACAACAAGATCAACACCGGATTCATAGTAGTTAATTTAGTGGTGGAAGTAGTATATAAATTATAGGTTGTATATAAGGATATAGTACAGGAAGGAAGAGAGATATGAAGCAATTTTAGTCTCAAAGTTTAAGGGAAGATAAGGAGTATATACACCTACGCCATTGTGATCGATTCTGAGCCATGTCACCCAGAGTCTCTAACTATTGGTCACGACAGTCGTGCAGACCCCAACCAAGTAGTCTGCATCTGCCAACATGGCTCAGACTAGAAGTTAGTGACTTCAAACACTGATGCCATGTTTTGGTTTGGCCGCCCCTAACTCTCTTCCAACAATCCCCAATACTAGTCATCATAGAGCGTCGTGGTAATCGGTGTTCAGGCATACGTAAAACATGGGCCAACCATCTCAGTCGATGAAGATTTACAAACTCATCAACTGATTTACCAACATTCTTTAATACCCTGCGTCTAACCTCACTATTACTTACCCGGTGATCCCAGCAGATAAGAGCAATATTTCTAAGGCATCTGTGGTCAAATACTAGTAACCTACGAGTATCTTCTACTCTTAATGGCCATGTTTCACAACCGTAAAGTAGAACAGAGCGAACTGATGCGCAGTTTACTCGTCCTTTAATTTATAGACGGATATCTCGTCTTCGCCATAGGTGACGTAAGTTGGCAAAGGCCAAACGAGCTTTTCGGATCCGTGCTGAGATTTCGTCAGACAACAACCCATTGGGGCTGATCAGACTTCCAAGATAAGTGAAGTTGTCGACGCGTTCGACTACTTCACTCCATATTTTTAGCTCGGGTGTTGACGCAGGCCAGTCCTGGAGTAACAATTTACATTTGGATGGGGAGAAACGCATCCCAAACATCCTGGCATTATTACTGAGTTCCAGCAGAAGACTCTGCATTTTGTCAGCGTCTTCACCAAACAGGACTATATCATCAATTCAATTCATTTCAATGACAGACACTGCCACAGAACCTCTCGGTCTACAGAGTCAAATGCTGCTTTTAAGTCAAGAAAAACTATCCTTGTCGGACACCGATAAGCGTGTCTGTGCTGTAAAACTCGACGAATGGTGAATATGTGGTCGATACAGCCACGACCAGGTCTGAAGCCAGCCTGATTTTCTCGTGTTTGCAGTTAATGGGTCTTAGTTAGGCGCCCGATAATTATTGAGGCTAGTATTTTAGATGCTATGTTAGTCAGACTAATCCCTCTATGGTTATCACAGGATGATTTTGACCCCTTTTTATATATTGGGACAATCAGTGATTGTGACCAGTCGGATGGGATTACATCCGTCTCCCAGATTTTAGCCAGAATATTAGTCAACCTAATCGCTAAAATTGGACCACCATATTTAAAGACCTCTGGAGCCGATCCCTCAGTACCAGCTGCTCTTCCTCGTTTCAGATTACCTATAGCCTTTTGAACTTCAAGTAGGGTCGGGGGGCCTACTTCAATGTTCCATTCAGGTTTTCTAGGAATAGTGGGTAGTTGTACAGTAGCTGAAGGCCAGCTAAACTGCTCCTTAAAGTGTTCCGCCCATCGTTCTAAACGTTTGGGTTGAGAGCAGATAAGGGTTCCGTCTTTTTCGGAGATTGTCTCACTTACACTTGACTTCTTAGTTCCGGTTTCTTTTATTAGTCTGAATAGTTGCCTGGTGTTGCCTACAGCCGCTGCTTTTTCCATCTCTTTTGCTTTCGGTGCCCACCACTGCTCACGATCGTTCCTTAGACTTTTAGTTAACCTAGATCTAATCTGTTTACGCTCTTCGTCGTGTTCAGAGTTTACACGAATCCATCAGTGAAATAGACTTAGAAGAAATCCATTGGTTTTTTGGAGCCCTATGGTTTAAATGACTAATAGATGTTACTGCTGTTTCCACAGCTGTTCGTATGTCTTTCCAAGCAGCATCTGGGTCAGTCTTGTTTACAGAACTGCCTAGATGTGAACTCAGTTGTTTCTGGAATTCACATTTGGCTTTCTCGTTCTCCAGTTAAATCCTAATGGGTCTTCTTAGTGTACTTTTCCTGCGTCCATTGACGCTCAGACAAATGCGCGCTGGTATTAAAGCGTGATCAGAGTCTAAACAAGTGTTCCAATACGAGCGACAATCTTCTATTGAGCCTCTCCAACGATGACTGATGACAATATGGTCTATTTGAGTCCATCGTTGGTTTGGTGCAGGTGGTCGCCATGTAGACGATGG
>NW_017386164.1:11702-13188 GCF_000237925.1 Schistosoma mansoni
CGCACACATCTGTATACTGACAAGCAATGAAAAAAATGAGAGATTTAGTATTCGATTATTTTTATTTGAGATAAAATACCTGTTAAGATTATTCGACCAAGGATTTGTGAAATACCAAGCAACAGTATGCCTAATTAACAGAATTAAATAAAAATTAGTTTTTTATTTGTTAAATAAAAAAATTTTTTATAAGGTTATTATACTTTTATTTCAGCAGATAGTCTCAGTGGCACAGAGGTTTGAGATTAGGGCGGAATACCTAAGGTGAGGTTGTGAATAAGCATACTGAAGAATCATATACTGGTTATCAATGATGGTCTCGCTAAGATTAACTCGTGATGAAAACTAAGCATAATTGAAAACTAGAAAATTTTCTAACAAATTATGCAAGGAACTTCTTTTATCCTAACGAGTTTTACCTTTTCTATCTAAACCAATATCGATTCGAGAAGTGAACTTTGAAAATTCAACAACTTCCACATAGTCCCAATAATAATAAAAATAAGAAAAGGAGAATTCAGCGAAGAAAATTTTCTTTTCGACGAAATAATTTACTTAATAATTGATAATAAAAATCTTATGCTCATTAGCGACTAATTTTAGAATCCAATCCCAGAAGTTTGATTAGAAAGCCGTGACAAATGCAGCTCATTCATATTGAGTGTGATACAGTTATCCATTACAGACAATCCGACATGGTCAAGTAGTATCACAAATCGATGGAAGTTATATGTATACAAAACTTAATACTGACTCAGTTGTCTGAACGTTGAGTGCTCACTGAAAGATTGAAGACTCTGAGTCACTACCCTATGGTGGAGTCATAAATTCTTATCACTAAAGAGTCTCATATTTTGATGAAACAACTATCCTATTATTACTAGTTTTCAGTGATTGTTTGACATCCATGATGTATACTGAAGATAACAGTTTGACTAAATCACCAAAGTAACATTTTTAATGGTTAGAGTAGTAGTAGCAATACAAATTGAATAGAATTTAGATTCGTTTTCTTTCTTTAATACCACTTTCATTTCCTTCTGAGACAAAAAAAATTAAAACTCATTTAGTAACAACAATAATATGAATAAGGGGGTTTTTTGTGGAGATTTTTAGTAATTTTTTTAAATATATAGTTGAAATCATGAGCCATTCGACGCTAGACTACGATGAATCGGGTGCACCCAGTTTACGGCTGTTTGCAACTAAATGACGATACTCGGGGGCTCGTGTGCTATACTCCACCGCCTTGATGCTGCTGTCGTCTGGACGATTTCCGTTATGACAGATTTAAGATCTACGTTGCTACAGCTGGCGATCAGTCTATGATCATAGGTCGACGTACGTATCGCTGAGAATGCTACGCTGCATCGTCTTGATGTGTCGTTTATTTGCCGTGTCGCCGACACGAGTTGCGTATCGTAGCTGTTTTATTAGATTCGAGTTCGACGATAGCCTCTATCGGTTCCTCTCGACTTCTGCTTCG
>NW_017386164.1:13388-74943 GCF_000237925.1 Schistosoma mansoni
CATTTATTTTGTCAATTCTTTTAGTATTATATGTTTGAATCTTCCCATTGATGTTAGGACTGCAACTGGTTAGTCTCTTATTGGCCATATGTGCATACTGTGCGTATTGTCTCGATATGGTCTTAATTCACAAGCATTATAAGCAAAGATAGATTGTGGCTAGCAATGGAATCCAGTTTAACGCGCAATTCGTCCTATTTGGGACTCATCAGCTGGATATACCTGAACATCAATGGGAAGATTCAAACAAACAATACTAAGTCAATTTAAACTTCACCCCATTGCACCAAACAAAGTGGGCTATCCAGGACTCAGTAACTGAGTGGATAACGCAGTGGCGTTTGAAGCGAATGATACTGAGCTCCAGTCCCAGAGTAAACATCAACTCTGAGATGCAGGTACATCCAGCTGACGAGTGCCGAATCAAAGTGGATTCCATTGCTAGGCACTATGCATCTTTGCTTACAATTTATTTTGTCAGTTTGTTTCGATACTATTGAAAGTAGTGTTTATCAGAATACTTTTGATTTAATTTGAAAATTATTAAATGAATTGCACATATTTATGTATATTACTGTGGAACCATTGAAAACGTAGCACTTTGAACGATTTAAGTAATATTTTACTTCACCGAAAATTTAAGCGTATCTGTTGTTAAGACTTATTCGGATACACCATGCTACAATGAACATACTCAATGATTGACATTGGTTTCAGGAATACATTTCATCCATTTTAAGATGAAAGCTATATTATACAAGGCATATTTCCAGCATATTTCTCGTAACGATAAATTTAGAATATAAATATGAGTAAATTTCCATTCAGTCATTTGTGGTGTTCAAAACAATCTTCTATTACTTCACTGTTGCATAACATTGAAGGCAGGCAATGGATAAAGGGTTGCACATGATTATGGATTGATTGAAGTTAGACATTGTCACCGTTTAGTTTCGACTCGGTGGTCTAAGTGTTAAGTGTTCGCTCACAATACTGAATGTCATAAGTTCAAGTTCCGCGTGAGAAGTCATGGATCCTTACTGCTGAGGAGTCCTATATTTTCGGGAGAATTACTTGCTCAGTGCTTTTAGGTTTTTACTATTTGTCTAGCTTAGATCAACTCGTTATTCCAACCGACAAAATACTTCTTTAATATACTCATGATCTTATTATCTATACGTTTGCAATTTCTAAATAAATACGTTTCAGGCTACCATGAAACACTGATTACGTTTATTACTTAACACTTAATTTCCATTCATTGAGAAACCATTCTCTGTAATATTAAGTTAAAATTACTCCCAACAATATTATTATTATTATTAGCTTTATTCAATATTATATTTTTGGTACAATATAGAATTCTCAGCACAAAGTACTTCAACAAGTTTCCGTTTCTTACTTCTTCGTCCTTCCTGACGATTAATATTGAGTGATCGCCAGTTAGAACTTAGCAGCCCAGTCAATCGACATCTGGATAATGTACATTTTTGTCGCTGCATATTGCCAGAAACCACGATATCTCTGATTAAGCCTTCTGTAACCTTTACAGCGAAAAGTCTTACACTTTTCAGAAACGCACCTGAATAGGTTGTGCGATTAATAGACATAATGATGCATTAAAACAAAGGAAATCAGATAACTTGTTGAAATATCTAGATGACAGGAACAGGTAACCCAGATGTTTAAACAGACCGCCAACATCTTATCAATAATAAGTACGGTAGAAACGGTGGAAACAAATAATTTCAACATGGTTGATAACATCAGTCTTTCCTGAATTTCGTATAGTTCCATTAATGGTCAATCGAATTATCGGTTTAATTTACTAATTAATTACCTCAAATTAATCGATATACATTCGACGATTAATGTTTCTTTTGAAGTTGTTACCAAAACAAAATGTATCAGATTAAAACCTTGATTTTTGATTTGTTTTAATTATCATGGTTTTATAAATCATTTTTAATGTATGGTAACTAAAACAAAAAGTTACTTTTCGTTTCTATGAAGGAAACATAAAATGAGAACATAAAAAATTAAATTAATGCATGATGAATTGAATACAATTAGATTGTGACAAAAATAAATTAATTTCCCTTCGTTAAAATAGATTAAACAAGAATGTTTTTTTAATTTTATTTCATAAATTGATTGATTATTCAACAGTGTATTCTAGCAAACAGTTTATTTCTAATTCAAATAAAGAAAACATGAATATACAGATGAAATCTTGCTACCCTGACCATCAATATAGCGGAGTCTGTAACAGAATTTGGGTAAACAATTTTTGTATTCAGAAGGAGTTTTGTGGAGATTTCAGTATTTTCATAGTTGAAAGTATGAGTCAATTGAAGCTAGACCACCACAGAAAACTGGAAGCACTGGATGGCCGTTTGGTTCTATTGTGAGACTCCTCGATCTATCAGTTAATTCTCTGGCGTGAGACTGGTAGGTCCTGTGTTTGAATCTCGCGAGGCGAGATCCAGAATGCGCACTGCTGAGGAGTCTCACTATAGGACGAAACGACTGTCCAGTGCTTTCAAATTTTCGTATTCCTTCCATCTTTGTATTTTACTTATTCTTTACATTCGTCTCTCTTGACTCTTACGTAACTACTATATTACTGATCATTCATCAAAATATTTTGTTAGTTCTTTCTTCTTCTTTTACATATTATGTAACTTAGCAACAGCTTGATTTTTGAATAATTACTTTGATTATTATTAATCCTCTTCCTTCCAACTGACGGTCCTACTGTACGAAGCTGAAACGTGAGAAACTACTACATCCATCGTCAAGAACATACAAGTTTTTATAAACAGTTGTCTACGGATACTAACAGCAACAACATTTTATGAGAGAGGACAAACCAGCTTCCAGGTGAAGAGGAATTTAGGAAAAGACGTTGGAAGTGGATCGGACATACATTAAGGAAATCACCAATGTGCATCACAAGGCAATCCCTAACTTGGAATCCTGAAGAGAAGTGGAAAAGAGGAAGGCCAAAGAACACATTACGCTGGAAAATAGAAACAGATATGGAAAAGATGAATGTTAACTGGAAAGAAGTGGAAAGGATTGCTCAGGACAGGGTTTGATGGAGAATACTGGTATGCGGCCTATGCTGCTCCACGAGAGGTAACAGTCGTAAGTAAGTAAGTATCATGAAAACTAATTGAAAAGAAATTTCTTCGATCCATTCATTCTTTTCTATTCTTCTGAATCAGTTGACAAAAATTAAGTTACTAATTTCATAGCTGAAACCCTAGATAATTGATATTTTAAAATTATACTTTATTAAACATTGTACAATTGAGTATGAATGACAATTTATTTTCTTCATTACTTTTAAAATTTCATTGTTTAAACAATTAGTAAATCCCAGTTGAAATAGCATAATAATAATGAAAGGGCTTACAATTTGGGATAGTATATAGAAAATATTTCCAATTGAATCTTTTTAAAAGATAAAATGATTGGAATCTTCTTCTAAAGATTTCCATTGTCATTATTTTTAGTCAAACTCTGAATTTAGACATCATTCATTCAAGAGTTCATTAATGTTAACACATTTGAAAGGTTACCTCAGTTTATTATTTAAGATAATGACTGATTATTCTGATAAGAATCAAAACTTTAAAACAACATTTAATGGATTTATTGTTTAATCAAGTAACATTGTTAACTATCTTATTATAAGATTGAGCTATATTCGTTCTATTGATTTTTTTTTATTACCAATTATTTCCCATCAGACACTAATTCATATATACTGATGATCACTGATTATATTATAAAATGAAGCATAAGTGAATAATCAATTGTCTATATTAATAAATGTAATTAAAAGTTAATTCTTATTTAATGGAACACATTTCTTTCAATATGATATTATCACAGTTGAAAGCATGAGTCAATTAAAGCTAGACCACCATGAAAAACCTGGAAGCACTGGACGGCCAATTCATCCTATTGTGGAACTACTCAGTAGTGCGCATCCACGATCCCGCCTCGCGAGATTCGAACCCAGGACCTACCAGTCTCGTGTCAGAGCACTTATTCACTAGACCACTGAGCCGGCATCCAAAGGTGTTAATGTCTAACTTCAACAAATACATCAAGTTGAGCGACCGTTCAAAAATTGTCCACAGTGAGTTTCTTTCTAACTACAGACGTGGTTTGAACTCCACTGGTTACTGTTTCTCACTAGAACTCCAGGAATTATCTCTTGAAGTCAGTCACTCGTGAGCATATGATTATAATCAGTAAGGGTTTTGTGGAGATTTCAGTATTTTCAGGTTTTCCTTAGTGGTCTAGCCTCAATTGACTCATGCTTTCAACTATGAAAATACTGAAATCTCCACAAAACCCCTTGTGAATATGATATTAAACAATGGTTTACCTGCTAAACAAACACTTAATGTTAAAAAATAACTCTAGTAAAATATTATGAACTGTTCAATATATATATTTCTATAATGTAATAAGAAGACGAAGATTATCAGAAGTGCTTTGTAATGATATATTAGCGCAATACATTTCGAACAATCTAATCACACATACTTGTTATGAACATTTATATAAAAAAAATAAAAGGTCAACTAGACTGGAAATAGGGGGGATAAGAGTAAATAATAATAATAATAATAATGTGAAAACAATTTGAAACTTAATCACTCTGGATAATAAGCTAATACTACCAGGGTAGGTTTAAGTTGAGAACAAACTGTTTTTGAATATATGAAGGGGATTTGAATTTTCCTATAGATAAGGCTTCTTCTTGCTACACTATCGAAATTCATCAGAGGGATCAATTGCTTAGAATATATATATATATATATATATATATATATATATATATAATTCCAACGTTTCGTCCAGCTAACTTGTCTGGACTTCTTCAGGGAAATAATCAAAATAAAAAACATCAAAGAAATATATAGTGTTTTTACAATCATATCAAAATCTCTAATACTTTTTAATCCAATCATATTTGGATGTCGAAGTTTTTGTAAACAGGATAATATGAGTCAGTTGAATGAGAATCAAGTGAAAAGTTCAACGATGTGAATTAAAGGAGACTGAATAAATTGTGTGTAGGTATGTATGTGTAAGATGAGTTATTAATGATGAATGATATTCAGTGTTGATATGTTTCTATGTGAAGTAAAAGTAACAATAAAAGTGCAAAATGAAGGTTGAGAAGTTTTTTTTCTGAATCATCGAAATTGCAATTAAATGAGAATCATCAAGTACATTATTGTAATGTCAAACATAACTCATATTGATTTCAGTCATAATAACGATTCATGTGAAGTAGACAGGTTGAATAAAAGAAAAGGTCAAATTACTTGTTGATGAATATTTGCCAAGTGGTAGCTAGCTGAATACCATCCTTTCTGTTTAGGCTGTTCTTATTCGCCCATATATACAGCGCTTCTGCTGTCAATCTTTCTTTATGAGTGTTGAATCCTTTTTGAAGTATTTTGGCCCCTTCAAAATTAATCATGTGTCCCGTTTCCAACGCATGTAACGCTATTGCAGACTTATTCTCAAGTTTCCTTAAGTCAACCGAAGTTTTGGGAACATTTTTTAAACATTGTTTGTGTTCCTTCAACCTTACCTTCAATTGTCTGGATGTTTCTCCAATATAAGCCGCATTACAATCATGACAATTGATCTCATAGACAATATTTTGTTGTTCTTCCTTTGGTAACCTATCCTTAACCATCACCAATGACGATCTTATAGTGTCACATGTTCTAAAATACACTCTTATATCATGCTTGTTTAAGATCCGTTTGATTTCTTCCGATGTTTCACTACGGTATGGTATGACTACAGTGGACTTCCAATCTTTCTGTACACATTGTAGTTTAGCTTTTCTTTCCTTTCTAACAATCTTCTTTAAAAACTCTTTTGGGTAATTGTTATCCCTAAGTGTAGATAAAATCCTATTCAATTCATATTGTTGGTCTTTCTTATCCGTAACAAGCTTCAGACTTCTGTTAATTAAATTTTTAACAACCGTAACTTTCGTACATAAAGCATGAGTATTTATTAAAACTTTTCTATTCATCACTTGTCAAATTAATTATAAACATTTAAATAGTTAAAACAACTCAACTGTTACTATGGTGATATATTTCCAGTTTTTTGTTTTGTTTTATTATCTTATATATTATTTCATAACAAGGAATAATTAATATATAATAATGACAGTAGAGAGTCATCAAATTTTATGCTTGATTTAATGATAATTAGTAGTGAATATAAAGTTTCTCAATGAAGTTAAATTATCTCAATATACCATTAAAATTGACATGTTATTATTATGCATAATAGTTTAATTCAGAAAATGATTAATTTTTTTTCATAAATAAATCATCCGATACCTGAACTATTTCTATTCAAAGTTATAGAGGGTTATTTATACATGTGTATTGGTTTTTTGTATGTAGGTAGTGTTGTATTGATTGCCTGAGTACCCTGTTAATATACGACGTGCTGATTCCCGCCAATTGGAGAGGAGTGAATTGTCGATCAGAGCAATAATACACGAAAACCTGTACGAGCAGTCTTGATTACTTATCATTCCTGTTTTCTGTTTAGTTCAGCCAGTTAAGTCCAGAACATCAATGACAGCCTCTGCAATATGAATCATTGTTCTCAAACATACTGGGTTTATATACCAAACAAACAAACAGACCACATCGTACCTTTAAATTGTACAAGATTTGGTCAAATGTGGTTGTGAATAGGAGGAACAGTAATTAATGGACTAGGGATAACTCAAAGAATGGTAAATCGCATAATAATAGTCTATAAGTCAAAATAAAGCTTATAACAAGAGGGACGCGAATATGAAGAGTTAAGTCACTTAACAATTATACAATGGGAAATATACATATCACATTAGAGTTGGAAACAACTCCCTTTTTTAAGTGTTTTAAGTAAATAAAAAAAACAAATTATCTTTCTTGATTCAATTACTGAATATGTGGTTTCATGAAGTTATAAAATAGTTTTATTTTCAATATCATTTGATCATCTAAATCTAATCGATTACTAGTAAGAAACTTATATTTTATACAAATATTGTGGTGTGGTCTACTTATATCCAAATAAGTAGTATATGGTGATGGTCAGATATAGAATGTCTTTTGGTAGAAGACCAATAAGGAAAAAACAGGAACAAAGAGAGCTCGGTAGAAAGATGCATGAACAATGAAATCAGAAAAGATGGACTGATATCTGCAGAAGGAACGGTTAAGATTGAGACAATTGATTGTTATTTTGCAAATCAACTGTTTCAGATGGTGGAGAAGATTTGTAGCTCAGGTCGGTGATTTTTATGTTGGTTTGTTCTCTGAGCTGGATCCATCAAAATCAACTGTTTACTGTATGGTTATCAGAATTTAGTGAGATAGTCTGTAATTTATGCTTTAATAAATTCGATTGTCCCCACCCGTATTCTCGTTCACTACAATATCATTCAAATATTCATTAAATTATATGGCAATAATTAAAACCAACTACTGATTTATATTTCATGGTCGCCTGATCATTCAAGGATCATCGCTTGTTTCTTATGATAGAACGGCAAAGCAGCTAGTAAATGACTTGAATTTTAGTATTTATAGTGGTTAAACAAAATTGTACCTTATTGCAACTTCAACGTTCTGTACATTATATCTTCCGTATACATAAAAAGAAATGATTAACTAATACTCATTTTGGATGGAAGATTAGGTGTTCATTTTTTGAATATTATTCAGTGGTAATATTATTCTTTTTCATAGAATTTCGATTGAAATGTAGTTTTTACATGATGAACGATCTTAGGAGATAAAGGATTTGATAAACCATCTACTTGTATTTGAAGTGTAAACTAAGCTACTTCATTGAAGTTATTTTCAAGGATTACTCAGTTTAATTGGTTGGTACACAACACAGACTGAGGATTTAAGAAAACTAAGGTAAACGGGTATGAATGGATTGATTTTCTCTCAGATCCATGGCAAGTCTCCTACAATCAATTTCGATTATGGTTAACTTTAGCCAAGCCCTTCTACTAATTTATTTAACAGACAAACTTATTTGGACACTAACACTTCGTCCATTTTTTTGTATTATTATGATCATTATCATGTCTGTATAAACGTGTAGGCTTGATCATATGTTACAACCAACGTTCATATCTCTCTATAGCTTAAATATCAGTATCTTAGATATTGGTCGATGGATCATTTTCGTTCCCATGTATATATGTACTCCAATCCTACCAATAGCTGTTGCCATGCCTAGATGAGCCTTTATTCCATTAGACTATGAATTCGCCTCTGTACTTCTTCGCTCGCACACATATTGGCTTCTCTGCTCCAGTTCGCTAGGTGTGCTTGTAACTTTGATATCTGTGCTATCTGCTAACAAACTGTAGTTACCGCTTCTTACTGCCTTCTGAATTTAAACGCCGTTGGGATTTATATAGCAACGGTTATCAAGGTGATTGTTTATCAATGCTAAGCCACTACAGATCTTTATCTGTCGATTTCAGATAATCTCACTTCTATTTAAATTGAATGATGGTGATTATTGTGTATGGACTTTAGTGTGAAGTGATCTAAAGTTAACAGTTTAGGAAAACGGTTATTATATCATAAAAATGTTCTTTGTTTTCTAAGCAAAACCCTGTTAATGGTGTAAATAATCTTGTGGAAATCGATTCTAATAGTTGTGTACTTTTGATAAAACAATGCTGGATTTGTATACATTCATGTAAACAAATTTATAAAATGTTGCCATAACAAGAATTGTTTGACTTTACTTTAACTTGTGACATGTCCTAGCGATCAATGATTACTTACTTACTTACTCCTGTTACTCCCAATGGAGCATAGGCCGCCAATCATGATATTTTTGTAAATTCAATAATCATGGTGAAATATTGAAATTGTACTGGAATTCTTGTCTATGATACGGAAGATTACTAAATTATAGCTTTTAGTCTCATTGTTTAATACTTACGTATATAGGTGAGAATATTATTGTGATTACAGGAATATCATATAAGAAGTTAGGTGAGAAGTAACGATCAGTATTCAAGCGTACAGTGTTTTTAAATTATTTCTAAGCTTTATTTATCAGATTGAATGATTTCTATTAATGTAATGTTCTAATCAGCTTACTTTTGTATAAAGGACTGCTTTCATAATCGTATTAATCAATGCAAAGCTCATCTTTCATAAACGTTGCACAGACATTGATAGGGTGATAGAAATCATTGATGGTTATTAAAAAACATAAGAGACTGTAATATCTCAAGAAATATTTACCAACCAAACTTCATTTGAAAAAAACCCTTATCAAACATGTTTTTCTAATCAATAGTTATACAAATGATGGGGAATTTTTCACTTCACATAGAATCTATTGATGAAACAAAGTAGGGGAAATTAAGCTATCCCTGTGCAGTGAACAACGTTATGTCCTTTAGTACTGACGGAGTTCCATTGGTCTAGTTGCAATATGGTCACTAGTTTATGTGACTGAACATGGAGTTCGCCATATTCAGATGTAATGTGGCTGGAGGTAGTCAGGGGTAAACTCTGAACCTTTTCTTCGTGCTCGTTGATACTTGTTAGCAAGGCGTACCTGCAATAATAATGGAACTGTTCCTCCTGGTGGGATTTGAACCGTCTTCGACTATCATGAAATCCAGGTCAATTACCTCCAACCTCCGGACATTTCAATGAAGTGTTTTCTAATTACTCAGGCTAGTAATCATATATTAACTTGATTGCAAGAATTCCATAAATATGAAGTACCAGATAAATATGACTAGTCGAGAGTTTGTAAATATCTCATTCCTACATGACTGTGAGGCAGGGTAACGCAGAATCGAATCCCATAGTAAGCATCACTTTCCTCAAGATTCCAGATACGCATTGCTGACGAATGTCGGAAAGCACAAAACCTAGGTTCAGATTCTTCTTCTGGTTATTTCCAACTACCTAACATCAAACAAATCATTATGGTAAAAGTTACTGATCTAAAATACTACCCAATACAACTCACTTCTCACCTCATATTCCATTAAAACTTTATCCAAATCAAGATCATCCAAATTTTTCATTCTCATCAATGAATAATCAATGTCTGGTAGACATCCATCCACTGGAAAATATCTATGATTTGTAATTTTTGTACTATTCATTTCAATAAATATTAAAGTTTGTTAATAATTCCGTATGACTTTGACTAGTTGTGTACAATTATCTTTTAACCTCAGTAAAATAATTAGCTATGAAGAGTTTTGAGGTGAAAAATTAAAATTTTCTATTCAGTCTAGCATGACTGATTCATTTTGATATTTTGCAAGAAATTCCACCATATGACCGCATATCGAGCTTACATAATACCTTAACAAGAACTGGGTAAATTATTTTTAACCAATCAGAGCAAAACACTAAATAATTAAGGCAACCAATGAAATAGTAACTGATAAATAGATTGAAACAATTCCCAAAGTAATCATAGCTACCTTAAACTGTTACACTAGAAGGGTCAATTTTAGATCATTTTTTCTAGTATCTATTGTTGGTCTATGCTTTTATTGCATATTCCTTAACCAATTATTTATTTTTCACAAATGTCGTTAGCCTTTTTCTAATGACTTAACATAGTGATAATGCTACAAATATCATTACAGTTGAGATAAATCAATTGAGTTATATCTTAACAAATATTGTAATTAATAACAAGTATGAATTCAATCTCTAAAATACAATCATGCTTATTATAACTTTCCTATTCACATTCGCTTGGTATTGTTTTGTTTGAATCTTCTCATTGATGTTTAGGATTGCAGCTGGTCAGTTTCTTATTGACCATATGTGCATACTGTGCGTATTGCCTCGATATTTCCTTAATTCACAAATAGGACGAAACGCGCGTCAAACTGGATTCTACTGATAGCCACTATCCATCTTTGCTTATAATGCTTGTGAATTAAGTCTATATCGAGGCAATACGCACAGTATGCACATATGTCAATTAGAGACTGACCAGTTGCAGTCCTAAACATCAATGGGAAGATTCAATCAAACAATACTAAGTGAATTCAAACTTAACCCCATCGCACAAGCGAGTGACTATCAGGAATCAGTAGCTGAGTGGATAATGCGATGACGTTTGAAGCGAAAGGTACTGGGTTCGAGTAGTGGAGTGAACATCAACTCAGAGATGTAGGTACATCCAGCTGACGAGTCCCGAATGCAACGAAACGCGCGTCCTGGATTCCACTGCTAGCGAATATTCATCTTTGCTTAATATAATTAATCTTTTAATAAACAATACATAATGAGACTAAAATTTTGTAATCAGATTAATTTCCAATATGTATCAATAAAATAATGTTTAATTACTTATAAGGCAAATGTCCAAAGCTCATCAATCAATTAGTATGTCAATACATATACTAATGTAAAATAACGTCTATTTAAAACAAATCAAACACTAATTCATATTGACTATTCAAATTGAAAAATAGACAATATTTTTAAATAAGTGTAAATACAATTACCTTAATCATTAAGATCATATTGAAGCATTGTCGTACTCTACTTTACTTAATTTAAATCATGGATCGATTAAAGTTGGACATCAACACTGTTCAGTTCCGACTCAGTGGTCTAGAAGTTAGGCGCTCGGGTGCGAGATTGAAGGTCTTGGGTTCAAACACGTGTATGAGGTCGTAGATGTCCACTTCTGAGGAGTCTCATACTAGGATGAAACAGCCCTTCAGTACATTCAGTTTCTCAATAGTGGTCTAACATTCATCGATTCATGATCTGAATCAAAACAAAACTAAATAACATCAGTTTATTTTGTTAGTTAATTGTTACTCTTATGCTCATTGCTTTGATTGGATTATTAATTAATAATTACCAAAAATTTTCTCATTTGACTGAAAATACAGTTTACATCCCTATCTGTTCATTCAAACTAAAAGTGACTGATACTCAAATGAATGTATCTTATCTGGAAACTCTACTTTTAGGATATTTATAGATTGTTATATCAAGCATTCATTTAGAATATTTTATACAATCAATACATAATTTCATTTATGTATTGATCTTCCATAGAAGACTATCGACAATAATAGAATACTGGAATTACTTTTTGGATATTTCTGATGAAATACAAACTTGTACAGAACAGCTCTTTAACAGTTCATAGTTATTATCAATTCTCCATCTGATTTCAAGACACGATGATTGTCATTTTTAAAATACGCTTTATTATTCTTCATAAATAGAATTTATAGTGAATATAAAGAGGTAAAGATTAGCTGAAAGCTTCGTACATAAACACAGTTTTATTATCAACTCAAATCGTCAACATCATTTTTTTTTTCATTTTGCATGAAAACTAGTAATACTTATTTGTATCTATTGCATTATCGTTAGACAATCAAAAAAAAACCTAATCTAAGCAGGATAGATCTAATTTTGATTTGATTTTAATTTGTATCCAAGTAACTAAATAATCTTATCAAACTGAAATGCAGGAAGATATTAGTCAAAAAGGATACAACCTAAGTATTTGAATTTATCAGAAGAGGGGTTTTGTGAAGATTTTAGTAATTTTATATAGTTGAGATCCTGATTCGCTTGAAGCTAGACCCCCATAGAAAACCTGGAAGCACTGGACGGCCATTTCGTCCTATTGTGGGACTTCTCAGCAGTGACTGGCTCCGTGAGGAAATTCCTGGAGATCTAGTGAGATGTCGTGACCAGTGGAGTTCAACCGGCTCTCTTGTGAGATATCGAATCACTGAAGATAATGGTGAACGATTGCTGAAGTTAGACATCAACACCGTTGGATGTGGGTGGGCTCTGTGGTCTATCGGCTAAGTGCTCTGGCGCGAGATTGGTAGGTCCTGGGTTCGAATCTGGCTATGTGGGATCGTGGATGCGTACTGTCAGGGAGTTCCACAATAAGACGAAACAGCCGTCCAGTGCTTCTAAGTTTTCCATGGTTGTCTAGCTTCAATTGACTCATGATCTCAACTATATAATATTTCAATTTATGTTTCATGTAGAATTGACTTTTTCTGCTATCTAAAATATTCTTAACAATAATTTATTTTCACGGACAAGACTTATTGTTATTGTTTAATTTAAATAATCTTTAAAATAAAATTAATGATAAAAACTAAATTACTCTGAAGAAGTGGCTTACACTAAGTTACGAAACGTCAGAAATACAACTTGTCTACTTATTAAAACATAACAAAAATATATTTATTATTAATTCTCTACCCAACTCTCAAGTTATTTGAAACTGTTATTGTTATTGATACCTATACACTCATTAATAACAGAATAGAAACATCTAGAAAAACAACTATTTGTTGTAAATGATGAAGAATACCATCCTCATGTTAAATATTTTTGAAGAAACCTCGTTTACCATAAATTTCAAGAGGAATAATTCCCAATATTATAACACTTGACTAGAAAACTTTCTTCTCTTCAATATGTAACCATGTTAAGTTTCTTTTTTTTAAAATAAGTGGGTTTATACCACTTTAAAATTAATCTGATCATGTAAATAAATTATTACAATTAAACAATAAGCAAACATATTGATACGGTGGCCTGCTTGAATATCTGGGCTACCTGTTCCTTCCATATAGGTACTTCGACAAGTTATCACAATTGATTGATCACTGGGTGGTGATCAATGTCATACGTGTCAAGTCCTTCTTAGTGCTGATCGAATGCTATCGATCAAGTTGCAATGTGGAGCACCAGTTCCCTCAAGATTACAGGTACACCTTGTTGACGAGCGCCAAGTAGCACGAAACCCGGGTCCAGGGTTTCCTGTTGACCAACTTCAACCACCATCTTACTTCGACAAGTTATCTAGCTATGTTTGTTTTAATACATTAATATATCCATTAATCGCATATCCTATTCAGATGCTTTTCTGAAAAGTTACAGAAGGCTTGATCAGAGGTATCGTGGTTGTCGGCAATATGTATACAGCGAAAAGGATGTACATTACTTTGATGTCGATTGACTGGACTGCTAACTTCTACCTGGAGATCACTCAATATTTATCGTCAGGATCGACGAAGAAGTAAGAAACTGAAACTTGTTTAAATAATTTGTGCTGAGAACTCTATATTTTACTAAAAATATAATATTGAAAAAAGCTAATAATAGTGATAAATGTATCTTCATTGAACTAAATTACTTTTCCATCCTGTTTTATTTTGTTTATCAATTACTCCGTTAGAAGATATTTGAATGACAACAAATGAGCACATAATGAATATCATCAGAAGAGTTTTTGTGGAGATTTGAATAATTTAATAGTTGAACTGCTGAGTCACTTAAAGCTGGACCACCATGGGAAACCTGGAAGCACTGGACAACCGTTTCGTCCTGGTATTAGACTCTTCAGCAGTGCGCATCCACGATCTCGCTTTACGAGATTCGAACACAGGACCTATCAGTCTCGCTTGCAAACACTTAACCTCATATGTGCTTCCAGGTTTTCTATGGTGATCTATCTTTAAACGACTCATGAACTCAACTATTGAATTTAAAGTGATTCAATGAGCATACTATTATCACACAGTATTTTAAAGTGAATCTATCATGAAATGTTTGAAATTTTCTAGTGACATAACAAAGTTGTATGATTATTTCAAATGTATTTTAAGGCAATACTAAGTGAAGATAATGTATTGATAAAACATATGAAAAAAAATTGCCGTTAAGATGACGTATATAATGAAAACGGTGTGGAAGTGATATTAGTAAATTAGTTTTACCTTTTTTTTACTTGGAATCCTGAATAGAAACGGAAAAGTGACACACCAAGAAACACATTGTATCGGGAACTAGAGGAAAACATGAAAAGAATGAATAGTGAACGGGAGCAAGTGTAAAACGCTGTCCAGTACAGAGTTGTATGGAGAATGCTGGCGAGCGATCTGTGCTCTTTCATATGGAGTAACAGGCGTAAGTAAGTATGAACAAAAAGTGTGAATGTTTTTCAAAGTCAGTTGTGGATAAATAACTCTAAAGACAAACACTTATAAATCAAAAATTCAACCTAAAAAACCAGACGAATTACATTGCATCATTTGTTCACTTTACAAATAAGTATTGAGGAGGCCATTTCATTTTATGTAGATAAACCTCACATGAGTAATTAATTTGACAGTTTCATAGTTCTAAATTGAAAGAAGAGATACTAAAAAATACACTACCTTATGATCGTCATTTAGTGTTTGAATGGAACATGTATTTTATCATTCAGGTTGAAACTTTTAATATATTCGATAGTTGGATCTTCAGAAGAAACATCATTCAACAAATTCATTAAACTTGTCGAAATACTCTCATGAACGAGAACTTGGGTAAAAACAAGCAACATATTTTTACATAAATTACAGATTATCTTGGTAAAATATAAGAATCATACACTGAATACTTCATTTTCAAATTTCCATCATTTGTCCTTTACATTCTGTGTAATTCTTCCAGATCATAATTCCTCTCTATTCTCTTCAAACCCATCTTCTTAGCCTTCTGCTGCTAGGTTTTCCATTTCCGATCGGTGATACATATTACTTATGTCTGTCGACACATGTAGCATACACCACAAAACTACAATTTGTGAAGTTGTAATAGTACAACGTGAATGAAATTGTTTTTTGACGCCATAAATAGTTTTTATTCATTATTTATCTGATATTTCTGAAATTTGATATTTCTCATTGAGCTAATGAAAATATCACAAAATTCATTTGATTTTAATTTTTGTCTATCTCATACACACGAACAAATACAGATGAAGACAGCAAATATAGCAGCAGCCTCTGCATCAATAGGCTTCAACATACACAAAGATAAAAGCAAGATCCTCAAATACAACATGGAGAACACCAACCCAATCACACTTGATGGCGAAACTCTGAAAGATGTGGAATCATTCACATACCTGGGATGCATCATTGATGAACAAGGAGGATCTGATGCATATGTGAAGGAGAGGGTCGACAAAGCAAGGGCAGCATTTCTACAATTGAAAAACATATGAAACCCAAAACAACTGTCAAATAATTTCAGAGTGAGAATCTTCAATACGAACATCAAGACAGTTCTATTGTACGGAGCTGAAACTTCGAGAACTACGAAAGTCATCAACCAGAAAGTACAAGTTTTTATAATCAGTTGTCTGCTCAACATACTCAACATTCACTGCACGGACACTATCAGCAACAGCGTTTTATAGAAGAGGACAAACCAGCTTCCAGCTGAAGAGGAAATTAGAAAAAGTCACCAAACCGCATCATGAGGCAATCCCTCACTTGGAATCCGGAAGGGAATTGGCAAAGTGGAAGGCTAAAGAACACATTACTCCGGGAAATAGAAGCAGATATGAAAAGGATGAATGTTAACTAGAAAGAACCGATTGCATTTGAAGCGAAAAGTACTGGGTTCGAGTCCCATAGTGTACATCAACTCTCTGAGGTGCAGGTACATCCGACTGACTAGTCCCAAATAGGATGAAACGCGCTTCCTGGATTCTACTGCTAGCCAGTATCCATCTTTGCTTACAATGCTTGTGAATTAAGTCTATATCGAGGCAATACACACAGTATGCACATATGCCAATTAAAGACTGACCAGTTGCAGTCCTAAAACATCAATGGGAAGATTCAAACAAACTACTAAGTGAATGTCATCGAGAATATTTCGTTTATCGAAAAAATTTAGTTGAGCAAATAATTCCTTCTAATAATCTTATCATTAGCGTCCATTGGCGTCATATTCGACACTGCTTACAAATAAAACCTTATTGTTATATTTCCATCATTAAATTATGACATTATATGTAGTTGTTATTACGGGTTTCAGATTGCAAATGCAATGAAAGACTTCATTATATATGTTAGCATATAGTTACAATATAAGAGTAGCATTCCTTAAGAAGAGGAAACAAATAGCAAGTATGAGATTCAGGTCACTCATCAATCAATAAACACTGTAAAATGAACCCTATAAACCAGTCAATTAGAAAAAAGACAAATTACTCTATGGTCAAAGCTGACAAATAAATAAAAATGAAAATCATTTAAACGTTGGTTACTTCAAAGAAGTACAGGCTTTGTAGAATTATTAAATAAGTTCAAAACCAGTAAGTTTCGGTTCACTTGTTTATGATTAAATTTTGTAAATTCTTTAATGATGTTAACTTCCATACTCTGGGGAACTATTTCATTAAGGGATAGAAATGATCATCATGAATGTTATTTACTAAAATATCAAATTATAAGAACCACTTTTCAAACATTGTTGACCTTTAAATTCTATTAGCATAAATAAAACATAAAAAACAGTAGATTAGGAAACCTTTAAAACAATTTTCAATACAAGTAAAGATGGTTAGTAGCTAGCAGTAGAATCCAGTTTGACTCGCGTTTCGCCCTATTTGGAACTCTTCAGCTGGATGTACCTACATCTCAGAGTTGATGTTCACTCTGAGACTCGAACTCAGTACCGTTCGCTTCAAACCCCATCGCTTTATCCACTCAACTACTAAGTCCTGATAGCCACTTGCTTGTGCAATGGGTTGAAGTATAAATTCACTTATTATTGTTTGTTTGTATCTTCCCATTGATGTTTAGGACTGCAACTGGTCAGTCTCTTATTGTTATACGTGCATATTGTGCGTACTGCCTCTATATAGCCTTAATTCACAAGCATTATAAACAAAGATGTATAGTGACTAACAGTGGAATGCAGTTTGACGCGCGCTTCGTCCTATTTGGGACTCTTCAGCTGGATATACCTACATCTCAGAGTTGATGTACACTATGGGACTCGAACCCAGTACTTTTCGCTTCAAATGCAATCGTGTTGTCCATGATTTACCACTCTATTTTTATCATTTATTTATACATTGATTAACTGATTGATAGAATTCAATGTTCAATGGATCCTTTTTTTATTTAGTTTTGATTAAAATTTGACTGATTCTTTTATTCAATAACCATAAAATGAAAATTATTATTATTAATTTTTTTTTATAACAAAAACACAAAAAAAATTGAAACGGATTTCAGACCATTAAAACGTTTAAAGAGCTCACCCTTTTTTTCCAAAAAAAATATAAAAAAATGTAACGGAAAATGCAAATTATTGTTGGTTTATTTAAAAATAAAAATTAATAATTTTAGACAGGTAAAATTTAAAAAAATTGATTATTTTCCATGGCAACAAATAAATGCTTTCTCTTTCTTTTTCTTTATTTGTGATTTTTAATATTCATTTAAACCATTGAATTTGTGATAATTGTTTATATAATAATGTGACTTACTATATTTAGTTACGCCTGTTATCCCTTGTGGAGGAGCATAGGACAATCACCATCAATCTCCATACAACACCGTCCTGGACAGTCCTTTACAGTTCTTTCCAGTGAACATTCATCCTTTTCATATCTGTTTCTATTTCCCGGAGTAATGTGTTATTTGGCTTTCTTCTTTTCCTCTTCCCTTCAGGATTCCATGTTAGTGCTTGCCTCGTGATGCACATTAGTGATTTCCTTAATGCATGTCCGATCCACTTTCAACGTCTTTCCTAATTTCCTCTTCAGATGGAAGCTGGTTTGTCCTCTCCCATAAAACGCTGTTTCTGACAGTAAACGTGCAGTGAATGTTGAGTATGTTGAGTAGACAACTGATTATAAAAACTTGTACTTTCTGGTTGATGACTTTCGTAGTTCTCGAAGTTTCAGCTCCGTACAATAGAACTGTCTTGATATTCGTATTAAAGATTTTGACTTTGGTATTGGTTGAGAGTTGTTTTGGGTTTCATATGTTTTTCAATTGTAGAAATGTGGTCCTAGATTTGCCAATCCTCGCCTTCACATATGCATCCGATCCTACTTGTTCATCAATGATGCTTCTCAGGTACGTGAATGATTCCACATCTTCCAGATTTTTGCCATCAAGTGTGATTGGGTTGGTGTTCTCCATGTTGTATTTGAGAATCTTGCCTTTGCATTTGTGTATGTTGAGGTCTAATGATGCACAGGTTACTACTACATTAGTTGTCTTCATCTACATTTGTTTGTGTGTATGAGATGGGAGGGCTAAGTCACTTGCGAAGTCCAAATCGTCTAAATGATTCTGAGATGTTCATTGTATTCCGTGCTTTCCCTCAAATGTCGAAGTCTTCATAATCCAGTCAATCATCAATATATATTTTGGTATTCTGATCAGTAACTTGTTGTATTTAAAATAATTTACAAACATGTATTACATAATGACAGATTACTCAAAAACACTGACAAAATTCATTCAGAAATCATATAGTACCTCAACATTGAAATGGCAGTGGAAACAGTTCTATCGTAAGAACCCTAATTATTTAATTCACCCTGTTGACTAGTGCTAATAAGCGTGAGACACCGGTTCATAACGCTTTGTCGATTATTACGAACTACATAACATCACAATAGTTTATTTCAAACCAACTATTAATAAAACAGTAGTCTGTAAATCAAAATCATATTGTAAGTATTATTTTTTGCTAGGTACTGACAACTCCGCCTGTAGCTCTTCTAGAATTACTGCCGGTCCCAAGCCCGGGTAAAGGAGGAGGGTTGAGTACGGGGTTAGCGACCTCAAACCGTAGAAGAACTAACTCTCTAAAAATACGCTAACCAGAAAAAACAACTCAAACCATTTAAACTCTACCCTAAAAGTTGAAGGAATAATTATGACGCCTCATGATGAAAACTGAGTTCCTTAGGATGTCACGAGGCCGATGCACCTTCTAACAACCAGAGCAACACTCTTTATAGGTACATGGAACGTCCGAACAATGTGGGAGACCGTGAAGACCAGTCAAATAGCAATGGAAATGAGGAGATACAAATTGGCAGTACTCGGAATCAGCGAAACCCATTGGAAACAAGTTGGATAAAAAAGGCTATATACGTGAGAGATGATGCTGTACTCCGGTCACGAAGGGCAAAATGCTTCACACATTCAGGGAGTTGCTCTAATGCTGTCCAGAGAAGCACAAAATGCACTTGTAGGATGGGAATCTCATGGACCCAGGATAATCAAAGCATCCTTCAAACAAAGATGGAGGGGATCACAATGAATGGTAACCAATGTTATGCACTCACAAATGATAGCAAAGACGACGATAAAGATCAGTTTTATGAGAGGCTGCAATCAATCATAGCTAAGTGCCCAGGAACAAACCTCACCATCCTGATGGGAGATCTAAACGCTAAAGTCGGAGTGAACAACACAGGATATGAAGAGATAATGGGACTAACTTCTAGTTCCCGAGAAAGAATATTTTACATAAAAATCACGATTTTTATGAAATCTAATCTTAAACGTTAGTTTTACCCAAAACGTTTTCGATGGAAAATATTCATTTAAAGTGATTAGTACTTAAGAAACACTATGTTTACATTCGCGATTTTAATAACTTAACAAGTTTATTCAACCAACTTATTTTTTCCTTGAATATTAGCTAAGTAGATAAAACTTTGGTGCTTGAGGTAAAAAGTATTGGTACGAATTCTTAATATGAAAATCATTACTGAGATCCAGATACATCCAGCTCACCAGTTCAAAACAGGAGAAAACGGGATTACAATATCTCGCGTACTAACCATACACCAAATAGACTACAATAAACTTGTGACTATAAACAGTGAGGAAGCAATCCCTTCAAGATGTACATCTGTCGAAACAGTCTTATCAATCGTAGTCCTGAATAGCAGGGACTGAAATAATTTAGTGGCATGGGATTCATTGAAATTGCCCAACACATCCAATGATTTTTTAAATTTAATTTGATACTTTGTATACTTATGTATTGAACAAACACCCCCTTAAATTTCCGAATATCATAACAGTAACTATTCACTAGTGTAGAATCAGTCCTGATTCATTTTTTCTTTACATTTTTTTGTGAAACCCAGTAATATGATCCTCGTTTATCCTTATGCTTTAACCAAATGTATCTTTTTTTGGAAAAAAGAAATTACATTTTCAAACTGGTGATAATTATGCTGTAAACACACGGAATAAAAGTAACAATCTGATGCTAATGATGTAATTCATATTTAAAAATGCCTTTGACCGAAATTATATTTTTAACGTCATGTTATCCTAAATTATTATAATTATTCACTCCAGGATCCTAAGGAAACAGATGGCGTATGAACCTGTTGTTGGTCATCGGCTACCATGGGACTGCATCTCCTTACACTACATTACTGCCTTGTGAATTAAAGCTTTAGTTCAAAGCCTCAGGGTGTGGCCCTCTAAGGAAACCATCTGCTACGGTTCTGATACCTGGGCAGTATCCCAACCCTCACACAAATCGAACGATTTATATGGCTCATATCTACTTGATGTTTCCTTGTACAGACGTTTATGTATTTAATGGGAGCTTTCGTTATTCATTAAGATCAGTTTTAAAACTAGCTCATAAAGAAAACTAACTCTAATAAATAATATATTACATTTAAATTTTAAATGCTTTTAGTTTAAATTAATTGATATCAGAATAAAAGAAACATTTCACAATCAACTAGGAAAATAAACCAACTAAATTTGAGGAAAACATTATCCTCAAACAAGTGAAATTAATGGTGGAGAAGATTTGTAGCTCAGGTGGGTGATTTTGATGTAGGTTTGTTCTGTGATGGTTTGGTTGTAGAGCTTTTATCGTCCTTCTGAACGACATCATCAGAACAAACTTCGGGTAGACTTCTACCCAAAGTGAAATTAATGCCACTGGAAAAATGTAGCACAGCATTTTACTTATGACCTACATCAACAACTAATGTTATGCTTTCCTCTATTTTATTAAAGTGAAAATTACATTACGAATCAAGGGTAAAATAATCTCAAATTCGATAAACTCTGTTGTTGCCTCTTTTTAATTCATTTGCTATGAATCTATATAACATTCCCCTGTGTATACTTCAGATACAACAGAATGAAAGAGAGAAAATTAGGTCAATATGAAAGTTGATCAGTATGATATTGTATGTATTCAGATAATAAGTTATTGGTTAATTGATATTTAATACTAAGTTCAATACATACAAATATGAATCTTAATCTGATTGTAAATAAATCATATAATGAGTGATGTATTCAAATATCAATTTGATATATTCCTATGGTCGAATAAATGCTTATCAATAGTCTTTGTGTTCTCACTACCTGTCAGATTCGGGTTCTACCTCTACCAATCACAACACAGTTAAGCATTCAACAAAACTAAAATTGGCGGACATAACAACGGGAAGTTGTGAAGGTCGTTAGATTTCTCGCTTAACACATTAACATCAATTAGATCCATTTAAATATGTATCTTTGGACGTCTGATACAAGTGCACTAGTCAAATATCACCATAATGATACGCTCACAAGTGAGCGAGAATTAGCCTTTTTGAATGGATGGCAGATCATTTGTTAAAATATATTTCTTTCCTTTCAAGAGGATGTATATATATATATATATATATATATATATATATGCTTTGAAGAACAGTATTGTTTGCCAGAAGAGCTCAATGGCTCACCTTAAGAGGCTGGTACTTCACCTTATACTTTGCTCTGATGGAAGACATAATACTCGACCGGATTTCAATCCATAGTAATGTTTCACATAATAACCCACCTCTGAGCTATTAATCACATGGTTTACTGATTTTTGGTATTCCGTTTAGTAAAACTTACCTCAAAATGTTTAAGTTGTGTTAGTTATAGTGTGACAAGAGTGGTCAGTTTTTATGTAACCAATGCAAGGACTACAAATGACTTCTGTCATGATTCTAGTTTTACGACTGCGTAAAGATTACGGACATACATTTGCTTACTTCATTATGTATGAATTTATCTATTCCATTAGGTATACTAATTGCTTGCATTCTTTAAATCTTATCTTTAAACATGCACTTTTCAGGTCCTGTGGTTGAAATTATAAAGTGTTACTCATCTGAATGATAAGGGATTAAGTTTGTTCTAATCGCTTGAAGAATTTGTGCAACAAATTCAACACAAAATACAAATTTATCCAAACCACTTGGGGTTTGTGAAAATCTAATGCTCTTTCACATTATAAAAGTTCGTTCAGTTGTTTAACTTGAATAGTTCCAGAGATATTGAGTTCTCTTCTCCTGATAAACGGAGTATTTTGCCGATTTTTGATATTACTGACTATTATGCCACAACGGTGCATTAAGAATTCAAACGTTCAAGAGATGATGCAATATTACATATTGTATTTCTTAAATTAATATACACACATTTGAACACTTTATTTTCATATCATGTTAACTTATAAGTTCATAAAAATCCTGATATGATTATACAACTTGGAACACAATTCAACCATAAGAGGTAAATATTACAGATTACTACTTTTGTCCTTCTTAATGACATTCCACCAGCTTATATAGGTCTTTTTTAACAACAGATGAAAATCCTCTGAAGTAAATACAGTGTATATTAGTAATGTACCAGACGTTTATCTCTAAGATTTCATTACTGAATGTGAATATGGTATCTTCAATAGTGTCACTCATGCATCAAAAACTGTTTGCTACCAATCTTATGTTTTGTGGAATTGGATTTAAACTAGTGAATACGGCCAATTGTTTCTTCTAATCTTATGAGGTGACGAATGCTAACACTGGGAACTTAGGTCTTTGTCTAAATGAATCTCATCTTTATATTAGGAAGTTTCATTGAAAAAGACGTAAACGGAACCAGGATGGAATACTTTTTTTAAAAATTAGTAGTATCAAAATGTATTTTTTTTAAAAAAAAGCATCCTTTGATGGTTTATTCATTGATTGAACTTTTGTTTTATTTAACAGTATAAATCGACTTATCAATATACAATTTTTTTCTTTTGTTTTAATTCCCGCCTTTGATTTTCTTATTTATAAATGAGATGAATTTTGAAAGATTTATTCAGCATCTTTACGTCTTCTTGATCTACTCTTCTTTTCCGAACAATTACTTAATGAAGAATAATAATGATTTAAAGTAAGAAATAGAGTAGTTGATTATTGCAAGTTAATAAACATAAACATTTAAATTGAAATCCTTAATAAATAGAGATGGATGGTGGCTAGCAGTGGAATTCAGGACTTGCATTTAGCCCCATTTGGGGCTCGTCATCTGGATATATCGGAGTCTCAGAGTTGATGTTTACTTCGGGACTCGAAGCCTTAATAGGATGAAACGAACGTTCTGGATTCCACTACTAACCACACTCTTTGCTTATAATCCTTGTGACTTAAGGCAATATCGAGGTAGTCCGCACAGGGCCCACATATGCTAATCAGAGACTGATTAATTGCAATCCCAAACGTCGATGGGAAGACTCAAAAAGTAATACAAAAATGAATTGAAATTTTTAATGTCCAGGAATCTTTTGTTTATTAGTAACTGGATTCGACATAAAATTCAAACAGATCTAATGATAAGCTGTGGCTACAAGAATGAATCAAAACTAGATGCAGAGAGCATCACACTCATGAAATTAAATGAAAATCATTCACAACCGAGGAGGCTGAGATGTACTAAGTCATCGAATACATCCACACAGATTGCTGTCTGGAGTAGGAGCAGGCTGGTGGAAAGCTAAGGGGCCCATGAGGTCACTGAATGTTGGCCTGAGATATGTTAATAGATGCAGACTACTTGGTAGGGGTCTACGCAATAACGGCAACCAGTGATTGGAGATGTTGGATGGCATAGGTATGCTTTGATCCCTGTGATGTGGATCCACTTTCTGATAATCTACCCATATATCCCGATTTTTACGATTATTTAACAGTTTTTATTCAGTAAATAATTTCTCCCTTCCGTAATTATATTATTCATCTTTTTCTTACTTTTGCCGATGATCACATTGCTTGAGTATTTTTAATTATTTCATCTAGTTGTGTCTATGTGGTTCGGTAACTTGGACTGATGGACATATGTACCAGGTTCCTACGTAAAACAAAACCCAATTTAATGGCTTCTCATCGATCTTCTCCAACTATATTACACCAAATATGCTGCACCACAATGTTGAGTCATTTAAACTACTGACTACATTGCAACTTTATTGATTGAATTTGATCAACACTAAAGACTAGAGAATATGACATTAGTTACAATTCAGTGCTCAATTATAGTATTATTATTGTGCTGAAATCGGTTATAATTATGATGAATGTGGGCAGTAAATAACTAACTTCAACTATTTCATAAAGCCCCCAAGTTGAACAACGATACTGATGATGCAACCGTAAAACTTCAGCATTTTAATAAAAGATAATTCCATATCAATTTGTTTAGTACATAATAATAATAACAACTGGAAATGGAACTGGAACAGTGCTCCACCTGCTTGTATTTTGGAAGTTGAGTAGTAGGTAACACTACTCCTCAAGCAGAAAGCACAACTGAATGCACCGAATACTTTAAGTAAGTAAACGAGTTACGTTACATTACTTAGATTATTCAAATAATAGACTGTTGACCAAGCGTAGGTTCCGTTGAATATATTTCAGTGAAGTCATAAAAAGAGTGTTTACAATTAAATAGAAGCTTACTCGTATACGGCGCGAGTACCAGTTCGTGTTGCGTTTTCTGTAGGAGTTACTGGCGAGAGATCCATCATTGTTGAACACCTTCCATATTGTATTTTTACGGTCGAGTTCTGGAGCAGGGAGAAGATTATTCCGCCAAATTCAAGTGAAGTTTCATCTAAAAAAACATATATTACAATATAAATATGATACAGTCCAACTGAAATTATTCAAACTCTGCATATTTCAACTTTAGAATATACATACTACTGAGTGATGTAGGTAGATAAAAACTATTGCCCAATCTGTATTCCAAAATATTAAAAAGGTTGTAAGTGTTACCATGACTCGAGCTTCAATATATAAATAGTTATTCTTCTGATCAGCTATATACACTGATATAAATGGACGAAGTCAGAGCAATTCTATGATTATTTGGTGAAATCAATGAAAGATATTCTACTCCACTCGAGACTCATCAACTGGATGTACTTGTAGCCTATAGTTCATGTTCACAGTTGGATTCTGCCTCAGTATATCCCATTTCATACACCGTGATATCCACTGTGATACTTATTCTACATAGTTACTAACTTGTTCAATGAGTGTGATGTTCATATGATTATGTGTTATAACAATATATGTCTACCCACATAAATGCTGGGTTTTTTGTTGATCATGATTCACTGACTGGCTGACTAACTGATCATAATTTGCAACTGTTTGAATTATCAGAGAGGTATTTTGTGGAGGTTTTAGTAATTTTATAGTTGAATTCATGAGTCAATTGAAGCTGGTCCACCATGGAAAACCTGGAAACATTGGACGGCATTTTCGTTCTATTGTGGGACTCTTCAGCAGTGTGCATCCACGATCTCACCTCGCGCGCGAGCGCTTAACCTCTGGACCACTGAGCCCACCCACATCTAACGGTGTTAATGTCTAAATTCAACCAATCCACGAAATTGAGCAACCGTCCACCATTGTCTTCAGTGAGTTGATATCTCACAAGAGATCCGGTTGAACTCCACTGGTCAATGCTTCTCACTAGAACTCAAGGAAATATCACTTGAAGTCAGTCACTAATGAGTGCTCGCGCGCGTGACTGATATGTCCTGGGTTTCAATCTCATGAGGTGGGATCGTGGATGCGCACTGCATGAAGAGTCTCACAATAGGATGAAACGGCCATCCAATGCTTACAGATTTTCCATGGTTGTCTAGCTTCAATCGACTCATGGTTTCAACTATAAAACTGTTTGAATTATCGTATGATAAATTTTTGTGGTCAGTTTGCAATCAATGTTTGGCAATAGAAAAAAGCGAACGATAATTATAAACTGCTGTAGGATTAGTAAAGTTCTTTAGTTTCATTTATTGCAAAAGCAGACAATGTATCGACTCACAGTTACATTATCTGAGTTAGTCAAACCTACTACTAGTCAGATTCTAAGGTTGATTCGATTCTCATCGACTGTTGCAACAAGTTTGTCATTTGAATACGAGATATACAATGTTTTTGACTTCGATGCCTTATCGATTCGATTCAATGTTTGCACAAAATATACAAGTAAGTTTTAGTTGGGTATTATAAGAGGCTAAACGATTAACACTATTTGACATAAACTGATCGCACCAAAAAAAATTAATAATTTGATTTATAATGTTTCAAGTTATCCCGTTTTTAATATTCTTGACTGACTTACGATCATCCCTAAATGATGAATCCGAAAAATGACGAAACCCGTGTCCTATGTTCTGTAGCTAACCACATTTTATCTATTATTTTAAAAAACATAGTTTTCATACTCTCCTTATATCATGAATGTGTATGAAATGGAAAGAAAATGGTTTTAAATAGGTCACCGAAGCGTAATCGAATTCTCTATCTAAGCATGTGTTATAACTCACTTGGTTTATGATCTATCAATGGGACTTTTTCTACAACAATTTGCATCATTACGACATTGCATAAACTTAAGAACAATGAACCGGTCAAAATGATGCCATTCATCCTTAGAATTTCTAAAAGAGATATCAGTAATAATAATAACATTAATAAAGTATGATTAAACACATGGGTGTTTCAATTAACTGTAAGTGTTTCGTAACTATTTAAAATAATGACTTGAAATGAATGTATAAAGTTAAAGAGTGACTTTAACTAACCAAACATTTAAACGTGTTATTAATGGTAATACATTTATTAAAATATGTGGAAATTTTAATAACTTATATAAACTACTGTATAATGAATAACCAATTAGTATCTTAAGCAAAGATAGATAGTGGTTAGCAGTGGAATCCAGGACGCGCGTTTCGTCCCATTTGGGACTCGTCAACTGGATGTATCTGCATCTCAGAGAGTTGATGTTCACTCTGGGACCCGAACTCAATACCTTTCGCTTCAAACGCCATCGCGTTATCCACTGAGCTACTGAGTCCTGATAGCCACTTGTTTGCGCAATGGGCTGTAGTATCTTGTTTGAATTTGAACTTTTCTTAAGGCAGTGGTTGGTTGAGGAGTGTATTTCAAATATTTTCAAAAGTTTATTTATTTATTTAAACACATAAATATTGGTACAAAAAAGCACCAGATATATATATGCGCCGCACAAATCCCATTTGATTTGTATGAGGGATATGATACTACCCAGGTTCCCAAACTGAAACAGGTGGTTTTCTTGAGGGGCCACAACCGGGGCCTTCGACCTAAAGGTCTGATCCACAAGGCAGTGGAGCATCGTGAAGAGATGCAGTCCCATGGTAGCCGGTGACCAACGATTGATTCATACGCCACTTGCTCCCTCAGGATACTGGAGCGAGTCCATGCGCACCATTGGTTTGGAATCAGGGTTTTCCAACTCTCCATCAACCTGGTTAAAGCACTGGACATTTGGTTTTCGTCCTCTCACTTTCGTAAACAACACCCGTGGTGAGAGAAGGAAGTGAGTAGGACTTCCCTGTCAGAGGCTATATAGGCGTGGTTATATGAAAGCATTTGGAGAGGGAGAGCGGACTCTCCCCACTCTCGTCCATATCAGGGCATTTGGGGGCATTTTCAAAAGTATGGCTTTAGTAACACAGAATCTGTACATTTTTGTACTTTTCCAATTAAGTCTAATAATAATATAAAGCACGTTATTGCATTTGAACACTAATATAAATTACAAAGATACTTACGTTTATAAAATATAATGAAACGTAATTTGGCAAGAAATATATTTATATATATATATATATAAAGTTCATACCCATCGATTTACCGTCTATGTAGAAGAATGACAGTAATGTTTGCATTGACTTACATTCAATGACAGGAATATGCTCTGTTCATATATCGAATGACAGAAGATCAAGAGATTCAGTATATATCCAAAATAAGTAGCTCGTTTGAATAAGTTAGATGTTATTATAAATCTAAATTATCATTTAATCAAGATATTTCCTTTATGATTGTAATACAGTGCAATCCAAAGGAGCCATTATAGTCTGATGGTGTTAAAAAGATTACTGAATTTCTTAGTTCACACCATGGAATAATCTTGGTTAAACAACCGTTGATAATCGGGAAGCCCTAAATAACTGTTCCATCCTGTTATGAGATTCTTCATCACCTTAAAACAAAACATCTTAAGTCCAATCCTAATGACATGACCGTGGATGCATACTGCTGATGAACCCAATACTATGACAAGTCAGCTTTTTATTGTCTTCTTTTTACGCTTTTGAAATTTTATATTCATGAACAATAATTTTTTTCTGTCCGTCAAAAGTTATTATTCGTGTAATTCTTATCACAGACAAGGATGATGAAATATATGTTAATAGATTATAAAATTTCCTATTTCCTAAAAACTTAGTATTTAACTAGTGTACAATCCATGCCATTTTTTTAAATTAAAAGACTAATAATCATAAGATTTCACTTGGTATTGTTTGTTCGAATCATCCCATTGATTTTTAGGACCGCAATTGATCAGTCTCTGATTAGCATATGTGCATACTGTGCGTATTGCCTCGATATAGCCTTAGTTCGCAAGCATTATAAGGACGAAACGCGCATCCTGGATTCCACTGATAGCCACCACATTGCACAAGCAAGTGGCTAACAGGACTCAGTAACTGAGTGGATAAAGCGATGGTGTTTGAAGTGAAAGGTACTGGTTTCGAGTAGTGGAGTGAACATCAACTCTGAGATGCAGGTACATCCAACTGACGAGTCCTAAATAGAACGAAACGCGCGTCAAACTGGATTCCACTGCTAGCCACTGTCCATCTTTCCTTATAATCATAAGATTGTTTTTCTTATGATTACAATATGAATTTGCATTTAAATAACTAATAATGCATTACTTATGGATAAACAGATTTGAAGTTTGATTAAGTATATAACTTAAATCCCCCAGAATTATAGAATATAAACAAGAGGTTTAATAATCCATACAATATGAATGATAGATTTGTTTAGATTGCTTGAATATTGATCATAATTTAGATCAAATTATCAAAATGTTATGACACCAAAATTGTTCCCCTTTTTTGAATGTTTCATACTTGAAAGTTAATCATATTAGTTGGATTAGGGGATGTTTTGGAAAAAATATTCTATAGCTTCATTAAATCAGTCGTAGATAACTTGAAATTAAAGCTACGCTATAAATGAGCAATTATATAACGAAAAGTTTGTTTTTTTTCATTTAGAACAAATTTGTGGTTGATATTCCATATTATCCTAAAACTGCGTAATTTGTTCGTCCTGATAACCGTTACTCGATAACGCCCCAATAGTGTATAAATTAGAAGGCCAATACGGAGTGTTGATTGCGTTTATTATTGAACCACTCACAAATATCCAAAATTACAGGCACGTTAACCAAGCATGAAAGAGTAGTGCCTCAAAGCAAGCGAGTGATCGAGTCAATGAACGAGTGTGCGAGTCAACGTGTCAGTGAGTAAGCGAGTCAGTGAACAGGATTAAGATGTACATATATATACATAGTGAAATGAACGAATCATCGAATCAATTAAGCGACTAATAGTAAGACTAGCAGAATGAATATATGAGTAGGCAGTAAACAATGCTCAAGCGTACATAACAAATGTACAATAGTATAGATAGGTTGTTATTGTACCAATAACTCTGTCCGTTAAATAAGTTAGCAAAAAAGCTTAACCACATTAGATATGAACAAACTCAATTGTACGTGATCTGCTATAAATTAATATAACGATGCTTTGATTTATTTATGAAATGAGTCAATTTTTTTCTCTATGTCAACTATTGAATATTCATAAATGGAAGATTATCTGAAAGAAAACTTACACACTACTTAAAATAATTCCATAATCTATTTCATTTTATTATTCACAATGACTTAGTTTGAAATACAACCATTGAATTATATGATTTCCTTGATTCAAGACTAACTTTCAATGTAACAAAAGCTTTTTTGTTCAAGTTAATGCAATATACATTAACATCAGGTTCATAACTGTTATATTTAGAGCTTTGATTCTTGCTATGCCGCGTACTACTAGACTACTTGAACGATCGAACCCGCAACATCGTAAGAGAGAAGACAGAAGACTAGTAAGTAGAAATCCTATTCCCCAAACAGTGTCAAATATAGTACAAAAATCTCATGTATTTATAGTTTTTTTTAACTGAAAGTAAATCATCATTTCGCACAGCCAATGGGCATATAGGGGGTTCTTCTTATTCATCCAATAGGGAAGCTACACGTTGACATTTTAGAATGTTTCCCTAGATGTGATTGAATGGAATGTCTTCGGCTCTTTCTGGGCTTCTTAAGGCTTCCTTGAGTTTACCAACAAGCCATTCTTACTATAATAATGACAAAATTTCATACAAAATGAATAGCTATATTTTAGGTCATTTAGGAAGCTTCTAGATCAAACATAACTTCCGTAGAATCTTTGTCACATCATAATTTTTTT
Organism: Schistosoma mansoni; assembly: GCF_000237925.1. Lineage (NCBI taxonomy): Eukaryota > Metazoa > Platyhelminthes > Trematoda > Strigeidida > Schistosomatidae > Schistosoma > Schistosoma mansoni. The sequence continues at coordinate 45,020 of NW_017386164.1, forward strand.
TGTGAAAAATATTATACTTTTGTCTTTTTTTCCTAGACATTCATCATTATAAAATTATTTTATTCGGTATTGATTACAAATAAAGAAATGAAATATTCTGCAATCTTTTAACGATACCAAGTAACTGAAGACAGTTTTCATCATTTACAGTCAGTCACAACGTAGAACTTCGTACGTACGTACATCAGTTCGAAATGCCATACCATATTAGCACAGAGATGCAATTGTCGATTCAAATCCCACAGTAATAGAAGTAGTAAGAGTATAAGCATTATGTGAAATGTTAGGGTTTGAAGATGTTATTGGAGGAGTATAATCCAATGAAATAAATTTGGAAAGAGAAAAAGATAGAGACATGAAGAATCTGGAAGATTAGAATTTGGTAGAACACAAAGAGTGGATGTGTTGCGTGTCCCAAATACGGCTTGCCAATTATGTTGCGTGTTCGCTAGTCGGGATTACCAATTCTGTTGTAGTAGCTTAAATCTGATTCCTTTTTGATCGTACGTACTGTCTATCCTCGTATGTAATAAATGACTTTATCCGCGTTGGTGAATAACGGAGTTAAATACGTCAAATACGAGAATGGATTTAGAATACATATAATTTCTACACTCATTGGTTTGGCCAGGGAATCGGAGTGATGAAGCGAATAGATGAGAAAGGAGCAAAATGACGCGCATTGGAGACGGCGGGGAAGCCAATTCATTTTAAGCAAGCGTTAATCAACATTTATAGCCAGATAAAAATGAATGACAGACATATGATGAATAGGATACGAAGTGTGCATACATATGCGCTCATATAAAAATGTAGTCAAGGTTAATAAGCGAATAATTAACAAGATCAAAATATGACTCATAATGGACAGGCGAATTGGCTTGGTCAGAAGCTAGAATAAAGTATATGGGCTTAACATGTAAGCTGGTACTACAGATGCACCTACACCATTGCAAACGATTTTGAGCAATTCATTCAAGGTTTCTACCCATCGATCGCTATCGTCTCGCGGATCCCAACCACTTAGTCTACACCTACCAACATGGCTCAGTCCAATTGTCAGTGACTTCATGGATTTGTGCCACGTTTCGGTCTGGCCGCACCTAGCTTTCTTCCAACCTACTCCTACGCCATAAATCATTACATTTTGGGGCAGTCGGTGGTTGTACATACGTAATACGTGTCCCAGCCATCTCAATTGGTGAAGTTTCACTACTTTATCAATCGACTTGCCATCCTTAACTAGTACCTGTTTCCTAACAACTGCATTACCTACTCGGTGGTCCCAGGATATACGAGCAATGCTTCGAAGACACCTATGATTGAATACTAGTAGCCTACGAATATCCTCTACTCTTATCGGCCATTTTTCACTGTCATAAAGTAGGACAGAACGAACTGCTGCACAGTAAACCTGTCCTTTGGTTGCTAGATAGATATCTCGCCTACGCCATCATGTACAGATACCAGATGAAAAATTCTAAAAGACATTAGAGAACAAAACGAATAAATTAATTGATTGATTGTTTTTAATCGGAAACATGAATTTTTTATAGCATATGGTTTCGGTCATATATCATATGCTGAATTTCATTTCAGTAGTGATATTTTAATGTATTATGAAAAAATGCTTACTAATTATCAAAAATATTTTACCATACATGGATACGAAATAGAATAAAATGCAATAAAACATGTCTATTCATTGAGGTAAACTGATATTTTACGTCACTTATTGTAGACCTGTGATTTTATTGAAAAATACCAAAAATTTTGGCAATCTGTATACGATTAATTAAGATTACTGACTATTTGTATAGTGAAAATATCTTTAGGAAATTGAAACAAAACCAATATTGCAAGATAAGCAAAGATGGATAGTGGCCAGCAGTGGAATCAAGGACGTGGGTTTCGTCCTATTTGGGACTCGTCAGCTGGATGTACTTACATTTCAGAGTTGATTTTCACTCTGGGACTCGAACTCAGTACCTTTCACTTCAAACGCCATCGCTTTATCCACTCAGCTACTGAGTCCTGATAGCTACCTGCTTGTGCAATGGGGTGAAGTTTGAATTCACTTATTATTGTTTGTTTGAATAAGAGACTGACCAGTTGCAGTCCTAAGCATCAATGGGAAGATTCAAACAAACAATACTGAGTGAATTCAATATTGCAAGACGCTTAGTTCCTGGTTTCGATATTAATTTGAAACAAAATATACGTAGTGTTTGTTACCAATTCGTTTTTCCTTGGTTTCTATCAACTTACATGTTGTGAAATGATAAATTATCTCAATGAGAAGTTTCATTTGAATTGTCTGTTCCGTTATCTGTTTATTTTTCGGTCTCCATCTGAATAATATGAAACCTTACACTTCTAGTAGAAGTGAAGTGTTTGAATTTCTCCGCTTGTGGTTAACACCTTGTCCTGTACACCTCGATGTTGATTGGTTCTTGTTAACCTTAAATCTATCATATGAAGAAATTCAAACACTTCACTTCTACCTGAAGTTTTTGCTGATGATGTTGTTCAAAAGGACGATGAAAGCTCCACGACATAACCATCCAACTCAGAGAACGAAACTCTATCAAAATCATCCACCTCAGCTATAAACCTTCTACATCATCTCAAGATACATATTTCTCTTTAAATAAACTAATGAACATGTTTAAATAATGATTTGAAAATGATGCTCTTTGATAAAATAGATCATTCGTTAAATAAACCATAACATACAAAATAAATGAAAAAAGAACCTAATAAAAACACTTTTATTATTAAAATCTTTGAAATATCAGTCTTAAATTACATTTCTTGATTTATTTCGAGACTTAATAAACCATTTAAGAATTTTCGTCTCAATTAGAGCGAATAGTTTCATCACAGTATTTGAGCGCCAAGTTGATGTAAGACATTAAATAGGTAGAATATATTTGTAAAATCTCAGCAAATGAATTTAAAGTAAATCCAACATATTTCCTTGAAAAAGCTTAGACCAGATTACTAGGAGAAAAGTTGGATTTACTTCAAATTCATTCGCTGCGATTTTACAAACAAATATATTATTCCTACTTAATAGACCAGTTTCATTTAAAAGGTTTTGCTACTATTACCTGATACATGAAACTATAAATTTAATTCACTTAGTATTGTTTGTTTGAATCTTCCTATCGATTTGTTAGGACTGCAACTGGTCAGTCTTTAATTGGCATATGTGCATACTGTGCGTATTGCCTCAATATAGCCTTCATTCACAAGAATTATAAGCAAAGATGGATAGTGGCTAGCAGTGGAATCCAGAACGCGCGTTTCATCCTATTTCGGACTCGTCAGCTGGATGTACCTGTATCTCAGGATTCAGTAGCTGTGTGGATAACACGATGGCGTTTGAAGCGAAAGGTACTGGGTTCGAGTAGTGGAGTGAACATCAACTCTGAGATGCAGGTACATCCAACTGACGAGTCCCAAATAGGACGAAACGCACGTCCTGGATTCCACTGCCATCCACTATCCATCTTTGTTTATTAGTTTAATTATTTTTTTGTTTGTTTGTTCCATGATATGTATTTTGATCCATGGAATATAGTCATCTTTAACCCTTATAAAGTAAACAAAAACAAAAACTTGATTTCCTTGTAGAATTTAAAAATATTGTGAAATTGTTTATGTATCGTACTTTCAGTCTAAATCAACTCATTAGCATAAGATTTTCGCATAAATTATGTCATAACTATAAATAAATTAGAGTAACTTTAATCTTACTATTAATCAAATCATAATACTTTACAGTTCAATCTATCAAGTTTTGTTTTCATTATGTATTGACTGTAATTTATTTGACAAAAATAGGTTAGAATATGTCATATTATGTTGTTCTATACAGTTAGATACTTCCGTTTCTCATTAGTTCCATTAACAATCTGTTTTGATTAGGATTTAGTATTTGAAATTAAGCAATTTTTAAACCTTTTACTTACAACTAAACGTGAATATAATCAGAAGAGGTTTTTTTGTGGAGATATAGTATTTTCATAGTTGAAAGCATGAGTCAGTTGAAGCTAGACCACCAAGGAAAACCATAAGGAAAAATCATATGCTCACTAGTGACTGGCTTCAAGAGGTAATTCCTGGAGTTCTAGTGAGAAGCAGTAACCAGTGAAGTTCAAACCACGTCTGTTGTGAGATAGGAACTCACTGAAGACAATCGGTGAACGGTTGCTCAAACTTCGTGGATTGGTTGAAGGTAGACATCAACACCGTTGGATGTGATGGGCTCAGTGGTCTATCGGTTAAGTGCTCTGGCGCGAGACTGATAGTTCCTGGGTTCGAATTTCGTGAGGCGCGATCCTGGATGCGCACTGTTGAGGAGTCCCACAATAGGACGAAACGGCTGTCCAGTGCTTCCAGGTTTTCCATGGTGGTCTAGCTTCAATTGACTCATGATTTCAACTATGAAAATACTGAAATCTCCACAAAAATCCCTTCTGATTACAAAGTAACTTAATGTTCTATTCTTTTGTTTCACGTAAATGATGTTACACACTAATAGCCCAAATAGCTCAGCTGTAACATCTTTAACTATAAAAGTGAGTATAATGGATTCGAATCACATAGCTAGAATCGTTTTTTTACAGGATTGTAGATACTCTATGCTAATGAGTGTAAACTAGAACAAAACGGATTGTCCTGGGCTTCCTAACGATAAAAAGCTTCTCATTATTAAATGTCAACCTTTCTGTCAGCTTAATAATAATAACTCATGAAACTTTTTCACAGCTAAATTAAATACTGTTTCTCATTCACAGTCACATTACATACAGTAGACAAATGTAAATAAATGGTGAGTAACACCTTGACTTTACTTCATACACATTATTCTTTATACATTAGGTTTCAGATAAAGAAAATAAACTTGATAAGTATAATTTTTTACACAAAATTTAAGTATAATGTTAAGCTACTAAAAATATCTTGGTTGAATTTAGAAATAATAATTGACTGTAAAACAGCTATGAAATTTGTTCCCTTTTTACTATGGCTTATAATAATTTCTCATCTGTATCATATTAATTAGCGTTAAATAACCACAGGAGATTTGAGATATCTGATTCAACTACAAAGTTTGTCAACATGAGCTGGAAAGTAAAATTGTCATGTCCTTGAATATTTCCCAGTTTCCCGATAATCCGAAAACTAAGTTTTCACTCCGAATCATATGGAATGACGCTTTCATCTTTCAGCATCTCTCTCAATCTATAGACTGAATTATGTAAAACCCAGCAAACTACATGATTTAATAATTAATTTTCTTATATAGTTAAGATCATGAATCAATTGAAGCTAGACCACCATGAGAAAACTGTAAGAGTTTGATAACCGTTTCCGCCTACTGTGGGACTCCTCAACAGTGCACATCCACTATCCCGCCTCACGAGATTCGAACCCAGGAACTATCAGTCTCGCGCCAGAGCACTTAACCGATAGACCACTGAGCCCATCACATCCAACGGTGTTGATGTCTACCTTCAACCAATCCACGAAGTTTGAGCAACCGTTCACCGATTGTCTTCAGTGAGTTCCTATCTCACAACAGACGTGGTTTGAACTTCACTGGTTACTGCTTCTCACTAGAACTCCAGGAAATATCTCTTGAAGCCAGTCACTAGTTAACGCTCGCGCGTGTGACTGATAGTTCCTGGGTTTCAATCTCGCGAGGCGGGATCGTGGATGCGCACTGCTGAGGAGTCTCGCAATAGGACAAAACGGCCGTCCAATGCTTCCAGGTTTTCCATGGTTGTCTAGCTTCAATTGACTCATGGTTTCAACTATAAAACTGTTTGTTTTATCAAATGATACATTTTTGTGGTCAGTTTGTCATCAATGTTTGGCAATAGAGAATGATGGATGTTTATCCTCTACTCTAATCGGGTCATTTGATTCTATTTGTTTCCGTAACCATTTTGGTACATGTGTGAACATGTTTATTTAAAACAATATAATCCATTACACTGTAAATTAAAAATGATCGTACTTGACAAAAAAACGGAGATAAAAAAAGAAATAGATGAATTGATTTAGATTAAATAAGTGAATTTGTTCCATTTTAAAAATGAAACTATGGTAGAAAAAAAAGAAAAGAAAAGAAAAACACCCTATTTACATTCTTGTTACTTTTATTATTGACGAACTGTATTAAAAATTGAATATAAAAAAGAAAGGAAGAACGAAAGAAGAAATGAAGGAGAGTTTACTATGCTTACTAAGCAATTATTGAAGAATTTACTTAGTATTGTTTGTTTGTATCTTTCCATTGATGATGTTTAGGACTGCAGCTGGTCAGTCTCTTATTGACCATATGTGTATACTGTGCGTATTGCCTCGATATAGCCTTAATTCACAAGCATCTTTGCCTTATAATTATTGAACAATTGAATACAAATCAAATTATTTGATTATACATACTCCATTGTAAATGATTCAATGGGGTTATTTTCGATTTCATTTTTTTTTCATATTTTACAACCATAACAACAGTGTTTATTTGAATCTTCCCATCGATGTGTTAGGACTGCAACTGGTCAGTCTCTAATTGGCATATGTGCATACTGTGCGTATTGCCTCTATATAGCCTTAATTCACAAGCATGGTAAGCAGATTAGTTAGGTTGACAAAGAAATCTCAACAACAAAAGAAAGGAGTTTGATAAAGTTAATCATAAAATTTCATTCTGAGTTAGAAATTACTAATCAGAAATTCATACCTAGAGCTCAAAAATGTTTAGAAATGAGTTGACTTATTAATTGAACTAAACACAGTCAAGTTTCTTTTAAAAACTTGATCAAACTATAAAGGATCATTATTTTAAATACTTCAGACCCATTTTTTCATCTCTTTATCCATTCAAAATATGTTCTTTCCCAAGTTCATTCTGTTAAACTATTGAAAATACCGGCTTTACTTATTAGTTACAATTTCTATAGCCACATACGATATTATCTTCATTTTTGTATCGTTGCTCACTTAATCCTTAGTCCTTCTTTCCTATATTGTCTTAGTTTTCAGTTGTATAATATATCCATTTGATAAAATGATGTTTTGGAGAGAACTGTGGTCTAAAGATTTAGAGGTATTTCTCTCTTACGCAACATCGCTAGAAAATCGCTGTTTTATAATTTACCACAGTCTGTGTAGTGAATACTAATAACAAGGTTGCTCTTATGTAATATGTATTGGAACGTGACATGGAAATTGTCACAGTCGACAGAGAGAAAGAAATGTTTCAGTTCATCCAAAATCATTATACAGGCAAAAACTTGGAGACTAGAAGAGAAGACGATGTAGAAATAAACGGAATTTCAGAACACACTGTAAGATACAAATAGATGACTGAAAGCTATGTGTACGTACTACATAAAAGAGGCTGAACCCACCTTCGTAATCCATGGCTACAGTTTAAACATCTTAGATATCGTGGCTATAACAAACGTGAAGTACTTATGTAACACATACACATTTCCTTCAGACATCTATTTGTATATTACAATGTGTTCTGAAATTCCGTTTATTTCTAAATCGTCTTCTCTTGTGGTCTCCAAGTTTTCGCCTATTAAGATGGCGCTAAAATATTTGAAAAACAACTATAATATATGCTTAAAATTTAAAAAACATAATTAAGATGTTTATATTATATAAGTTGTTATACATTGAGCACAGTTTTCGAAAACTTTGGAGTAGACTCTTATCACGGAAAGGGTTCATTAGAATGAGTTAGCAGGATAGTTGAATATATCAATGGTGAGTAAACAAAGTAATACATATAGTGTGACGACAACTTGTCTGTACGAAAATAATATCCTTCAAAGTATAGTACTTCTTTTTGACTGACAATTTTCAATCACATATGTGAACTTCATCAGCAGATGGGTTGCTCTTCACTGACGAATTTAATATTCAGTGACTTCATGTTTTTCGTTTTATATACATCAATAAAGAAACTCGACCAACGATTTCATTAAAATAATGATTAAAATTAGTAGTCTGTTGAAAATATTTGATAAATAGACCTGAGCTCAGACATTTTCTTCTATGCTAAAAGAGTTTCACAGTTCTTTAAATAGTCGTCACTGAACTGCAATTATAGTTTCGACTATAAAATTAAACATATCTGAGCAGCATCATTGATGAACACGGTGGATCAGATGCAGATGTGAGGGCGCGGATTGGCAAAGCAAGAGCAGCAAATTTACAATTGAAGAACATCTGGAACTCAAAACAATTGTCAACCAACACCAAAGTTAAAATTTTCAATACAAATGTCAAGACAGTTCTACTGTATGGGGCGGAAACATGGAGAACTACGAAATTCATCATCCAAAAGATACGGGTTTTTAAGAACAGTTGTCTACGCAAGATATTTCGGATCCGTTTGCCAGACACTATCAGCAACAAGCTACTATGAGAGACAAGAAACCAGATTCCAGTGGAGGAAGAAATCAGGAAGAAGTGCTGGAAGTGGATAGGACACACATTGATTAAATCACCCAATTGCGTCACAAGACAAGACCTCACATGGAATCCTGAAGGCCAAAGGAGGAGAGGAAGACTAAAGAACATATTAAGCGAAGAAATTGAGACAGACATGAGTAGAATGAACAAAAACTGGATAGAACTAGAAAGGGAGGTCCAGGACAGAGTGGGTTGGAGAATGCTGCTCGGCGGCCTATGCTCGATTGGGAGTAACAAGCCTAAGTAAGTATAAAATTAGACCTAAAAAATATTTTTAAATTGATCGAATATATTTTCGATACTAAAAAAGTACTCAGTAAAACTACTAGCATAAAAACAAATTAACTAATTTTTCACTTTAGTACAATTGTGACATACAAATGCTTCTTGTCATTTTGGAAAAAACAAAGTAGCCTTTTTTTTAAAAAAAATTCACTCTTGACACTTATACATCAAAATCTTCAAGCTTAATAAGGGAATAACTTGAGAAACATTAATATCAGGAAGCATACTGCTAAAATTACATAATAAAAAGGAGACAAAAATCATCTTAGTAATAAATAATAATAATAATAACTCCTCAATAAAGGTCACAAAAACAATAGTAGTTAAAGACTAATTTAACTCGAAGTGTTTTCACAACTAATATTCTAAAGTAAAAACATCCTCTAACATTTTCATTGTTTATTCATTAATATTTCTTCTGTACGCATAGCTCCGGTTTCTTCATCCTGATGGCTACCGCATCCGCCGTTTGAAGGACATTGGCCCATTTAGTACAAGCTGATCATAGTGCCAATATAAACCAATCCTTTTCAATTATTCATTAATACTAAATATTTCCTGTTTTGTTTTTAGAATGTTGAGAAATTTTATGATAATGTTTGCATAATCAGTTACAAACGTTTTTTTCATATTTACAAACTTAAATAAAACAAACAATAAATGACGTAAAATGATGTTGTGGTGCATAAATAAGTCAGTAAACATATTTTCCAAGTCACTGTTTTGAATGTAAAAACTCGAAAATGATGATCGCATAAAATTTCTCCAAAAGATATATCATTTCTCCACCACCCATTAATACCTGGTTAACAGTCCTAGCATTAATTAAAGTACTAGTAGTGTAGTATATAGAACACTATTTGAGGACAATCGAATGTATTTAAGCAGAAATTACAAACTCTCTCACTCAATTCTGATAACCATACAGTAAACAGTTAATTTGCAAAATAACAATCAATTGTTTCAATCTTCACTTTGCCTTCTGTAAATCTCAGTTCATCTTCTCTAATTTCATTGTTCATGCATTTTCCTACCAATTGCGCTTCATTTCAGTTCTTTCCTTATCGGTCTTCTGTCAAAATACATTCTATGTCTGACCATCACCATATACTACTTATATGGATATAAGTCGACCACACTACAGTAGAGACTCATAAACATATGTGGCTAGAGGATTTCAATGATTCTGATTGCTCATTGACCTTTTTTCCCTCCTGATTAATATTATTGGTTTTACATCATGCTACTTATTATAATTAAGTAGATTGAATTAATCTACAGTTCCTATGCTTTGAGTATTGTTATAAATGAAACAACAGTTTGACATCTAACTTCTTATTATGTGAGTTTATCCTCGTAATCCGTTGGGTTTTCACGACAGTATCCTGGTTTCCATATTTACATCACTCTTCACTACTTAATCCCTAATGAATTACTCACTAAATAGACTGTCTGATACATTTCTATTATAATCTTGCCTAGTATTTCAACGATATACTTAGTAATTCATTAAGCATCATGGGAATTTATTTCTTTGTAATTGGCTGAAATATATTCCTATTGCGTATGTTTTTGATGACTTTACTACTGCTTGGGCACAAAAGGATCAGAATTATTTATTAGCCTGAAGTTTATTTTGTTTCCCAGAATAGTTCCAAAATGTTTAAAAAAACCTCGTTATTTGATTTCGGGATTTTCACCATTCGTCTAACAATTAGGTATACAAAGCAAGATGATCAGTTTTACATAATGTCAAATTCATTAAATAAAGTTAACAAAAGAAAGTGTTAGTATGATAATTAGGAATATTCAAATTAATGTGTTAACTAATAGTTCACGAAACAGTGTCATTTATAGCAAATACAGATAGATGAGCATAAATGAACGTATTATATTTGTAATTCGTTATCAGCGGTAAAACAAGTACAGAAGAATCGACAGCTCGTATAAATACTACAGTTAGGTGTGGTAAATGACTACAGTCAAAGTGAGTGTGAATTATCCACGGAACGATAAAAGATCATATATATTTTTTAAGAACACAAGAAATCGCCAAACCGCGGTTTCGATTATATCCTTCAAGAAACTTGGTTTATTTTCACTGGACAAAGTCTCAGAATTGTTTAAAACTCAGTCGATGAGATTGCTTCAAATGTAACTTCTACACATAATGGATGAAATATTTGAAGGACTAATAAACAACAGAAAAACATTTTAAAAAACGTTATCTGATTATAAAAAGTAGCCTACTGATGCCTACGGCTGGGAAAACTATATTTGTGTGAGTAACAAAAGCACACATTAAATTAAGAAAATATAACTATATTTACATTTTCTTTTTACTAATGAAACGATTCAACACGTTTAGTTATTGTTTTCAATGTTCCCGTGTGTTTCAGCAGGATCTCTTCAAACCCAGTCTGAATGTTACTCTGTACTGGTGTAGAGTTAAGAAGATGGATCTTCGCAGATCGGTCATTACTCCATTATAAATGTTGATTTTAAGTGACTGGAACTCACAGTAACTAGAATTCCGAACTTCTTCAGGCTATTTTAACATCTTTTTTTATTGTACAGTTTTAAACAGAGTACTAATTCACTAGTATATTTCTTGTGATGTGACCGCCTTGGAGTGCTAAAGAATATGAAATACATCCACGCCCTGGAGAAAACTAATCAATATAATATATTTTCTGAACTTTTAGAACAATCTAGTATAGGATGAACTTCCATAACTTTTAGGACTTCAGAAATAAACTGACTACTTTATTGCCCAACGGATGTCACCGTAGCTCTGAAGATGGATACAAACGAACCAGATTGTGTAAACAGAATCCTAAGTGATTCTTGGTTCTCTTTATAGACACGACAGTCGAGAAAACCAGTCTTCAAAATGTACGGTTTAACATAAACACAAAAAATGACTGGCAACAAATATTGATTTGTGGCAGAGTGATAATCTGTTCCACTAACAATTTTAGGTATCGCAGTTCATAATATTAAAAATAGTTGATTATTTTGATGTTTTTGATTTGTTTCACCTCAAAAATAACATTAAGTATATTCTTATTCAGCAAAGGTGAAAGTATGGATATCAAATAATAGGAACTCCAATATAACCAAACAATGTCTAGTAGTATCAACATATAAATATTTTGATAATTGTCTTAGGAACTTTATGGATATTTTACCAAACTAACGTTTTTAGAGCTAATGCTTGTATCATCACTACCAACTCTTTTAAAATGTACATTCAAGTATTTCAGGAATTCAGTTTCGCTCTGCTGGGAAAGTAAATGTTTACAAACTGTAAACCAGGCAAGACTTAATCGTCAAGGCGTTGAGACGTCTACGGCGCATCCATAAAGCTGAAAAGGAACTTGTACAAATTTATACAGCCAAAAATGTTAATCATTACTGTTCATAGAACCTTACTAAGGTATATTAGCGTGTGATGATTTTTCAAGTCCCTTGCTAAAAAACTGTCCACTTGTATGTTGATAGAAAAATCATGCAGATAAAACGTAACGACCTGGGGCCGTTTAGCTGTTGGGTTTTTCGTACTTATCTCAATGTCGGACGTTGGTGGAGTGCATTTTTGGGAAAATTTGTAGTAGCAACAACCAAATGCTACAGTATGGTCAGATTCTACTAAGTTTACGAACCGCAAATTCTTCATAGGCTATAGTCAGGTACCTAAGATTGGAGGTCTTGTGGTTGATTTACAAGGCTGTCAACATAGTTACTTCAGTGGTATTATTGATATTATTTAGTTGTATCAAACCCGATATTTGAAACTCCAGACTTATAACATGTCTGAATAAGAAAATAGTCCTGGAAAATGCGACTAGAAGTATTTATTTTATCAGTCACTTTGGAATTTAATGGAGACATCTTGAAATCTATTTTATTGACAACCATATTCTGGAAATGGTTAGCCAATTCTCATCGAAACTTCAGTATTGTTTTTGATGGAGAACTAAGTTTCACAGTCACTAAAAACCTTTTTACATCTCAAAAGCCTGGTGGAATTTATTTGGTGTCTTAATCCACTAACAGACCAATCACATAATTCTTATGTTCAAAGTGAGAAACATTGAGCTTTAAACCTTCGTCCTTGTACATTGTCTGGAAGCTGATCAATAACGTCGGTGTATGGACAGGTAGATGGTCGTGCTAGGACTAGCGAACTCATGAATGCCGAATCCTACATGACTCTTAACAGTAGAGTTGGGATATTGGTACTTTTAAAACTTGTTTGGTCCCATGGGACTTCATTACATGAAAATCTGTCTTCAACATCATTGAGAAATATTACATTAGAAGTAGCACCAAACTAAAAAATTACTCATTGATTAATTACTCAACTAACTTTCATCTGACCCGATTGTTAGTGACTGCATTCTTTATCTCGTTGTACAACACTTATTTCGCCTGATCAAATCAATGGTTAAAACGTAGACGACAGCTATTTAAAAGGGCTTTTAGTCAAGTGTTAAGGAGACCTCGATGATTAGCATTGACAACAAGAGACTATGCTTTTGTATTAGCATCCGAAATAGAGAATAAATGCAAGTCCTTGTTGTTTATTTCCGCAACAATATTCGTTATCGACGGGTGACTGTGCTGTTTACTCGTAAATGAAGCTCATTATTTTCTCTGATGTAGTTGTAGCGCCACTTGAAGGACACAAGCGTTGAGAATAAATTCAAAGCTTTGAAAATAATTGCCTGTTAATTTCTGATCGCTTGCTCCTGCTTATTTTGAGTTTATCTTGCAGCGAATCAGTACCCGGAGGATTCTAAATAATCTACTGATGACCTCCAGTTAGCGATCACCCCACTTGGTTTGGTATCAAATCCCTTTGGCGTTGGTTATAATAGAAGATTGACCTACTGACTGTAGAATAACAAAACACCCTAACTAAGCAATCTCTAAAGCTGAAAATAAACTAAATTTGATTTTCATTGGGCGTTAAGTGGTAGATGAAGAACTTGAAGACCCAATAAATTCAGCGCGGATATATTACCAGAAATATATGTCTTGGCCATTCAGAAGAAGTAACTCTGTAACGCCTTTATCCTTATATTAAACACGTTATTCTTCCTCTAAGTCTGAGTTTGTTTTTCGAAGGCTCTCACAAAATAGTGTCTGTGACTTCCATACGGAGGGTCAGTGTGTACGATTATTTGACGTCGACGTGAGATCATATAAACCAGTCAATCACATAACGGGGAATAGAATACAGTACGTTAGGTCTACAAGTCCACCAAAAGCTTCACTACAGATATTATGCCCGAATCTCTCACAAAGACTGGGAAACGTCATGCTCCTACTTGAGTTTGTAGCTGTAAAAAATTCCCCAAAACCAATAGCTCATTAAGTGTTCCACATTGGATGCTGACCACATTGTTTTAAGTGGACTTGTTTAACTGAAGGCTTTCGGTCATGCATCCGTACCAGATCACGTTACGATCCAGCGTGGGACACAGCTTCTACGTTCGCTAGCCAGATTAGAGCAAACGGTTCTCGATATATTGATAACGTATCAAATATATCTTTCCTACCACTTCTCGTCCGACCTCTGATTTCAACTGGTTGGGGAACGCTTCGAACATAGAAGGAGTTACTGGTTTAGAGTTGTAAAGCTTCAAGACCAGTCGTATCTTCAAGTTCATTTAACCCTGTTATAAAACCGAACTGATAGTCCTTTCCCGGGTGAAGTCTGTAGCATCATCACAAATGTCAACAATCCTAGGGAGTCGCACATTAATAAAATAAAATCATTGGTATAAAAACAGTCATTCACGGAAGTTCACCACATGCAAAAGATTCCTGTGTTAATATTCAGAATCACTCAATAAAACTTCAAAAAAATTTTATAAGGATTAGTCGACTATTGGTCTCTTGATATCTGTGTCTGTTTGGCAGGAGAGCATTTTGATTGCAAAAACACATGACTTTCAGTCATCTTTCGAGAGACTTTGTGAAAATTCCGGTACTAAAGCTTCCGATAAAGAGTTGCGCAAACTAACGATTCTAACCGCGACATCGTTTGCGCAAACATTCTTATTAATTTGTCTCCGATTTATGCAAAATAAATATTCTCTTAAGTGTGGTTTGGTACTACTTGTAGGGCCAGTGAAATGTCACTGAACCCTAGACAAATCATCCGGCAGTTGGGTCACTGAATATCAAACAGGTCATCAATCCCTTTCAAGGTCAAGGACAATCAACGCGCATCAGTTAATCATACGCCATGGACTGGCACATGCAGCAGTGGTTCTGCTTTCGCTTGTATCTACTTTAACTAATATATTCCTGTAATAATGTCCGTTTTGTTGTACAGTCTTCAGAGCATCCATGGTCCCTTGATGCGTCGATGGGGCAGTCCACGTAAATGGTTCAAATGGTTGAGGACGGAATAGAAGAAGCTTTCGCTTAACGGGCTTCCGTGTCTAGTAGCAGTGGATCACCATTACCTCCAGGCAAAAACCTAGGTATATTAACGATTATGGAGAAAAAAAGAATTTGGTAAATCATTATAATATGTTATCCTTAGTCCTTAAGAATAGGTCAAGTTTCCTCCTAAAAGGCTCCTGGGAAGTCACTTGGACTAGCTCAGTAGAAGTTGTGTCTACAGTCCGTTCTGCTATATTGAGTCTCCAGTTTCTGGGTGTTACCCCTTGGGTTTGTATTGGGACTAGGCTTAAGTAGGTGTTTACGGAGATGGCCAGAAGCGGTAAGGATAATGTAAGCCACCAGGTCACCTCTAAGATGCCTATAATATAGTGGGTAAAGGTTAAGTGGTTGGAGGCGCTCTTCATAAGGTTTTAATTTGAGTCCCCGAACTGATTTCGTGGCTCGTCGTTAAATACGTTCCAGAGTGTCCTTATCCTTTTGGAGGGAGGGAGGAAATACTATGTTTCCGTACTCTAAATGGGGACGAATAAAACTGTTGAAGATTATGTGGAAAGCTCTACCGTCAAACTGGCCAAAAATGCGCTTCAATGTTACCAGTGTAAGGTTTGCTTGAAAGACGTTTTTGTCACAGTTGGCGTACGAATTCAAGTCGTTGGGTACCAACACTACCAAATCTTTATCGACTTGGGAAACTTCTAGAGGGGAGTTACCTAAGTTATAACTATAGTCTGCAACATGTCGCAGATGGACTACTTTGCACTTTGAAGTGTTGAAGGTAAGTCCGTTGTCGTCTGCCCAACTTTGAAGTCGGGTCAGATCCTCCTGAAGAACTAGTATATCATTATGATTACGTATCTCTCTCTCCAAAGTTTCACGTCATCAGCAAAAAGCAATAAGTCAGATGAAACTTGTTGAGGAAGATCGTTAGTATAAATCAAGAAGAGAAGAGTTCCTAGTATTGAGCCCTGGGGGACCCCACTAGGACATTCCATAGCCTGAGAGAGAGTGAAGTTAACCCTGACCTTAAAGTGTCGGTTTTCTAGATATGAAGTGGGCCAGTCAATCAAAGGGGGTTTCATACCCAATCGTCTAAGCTTCTTGATAAGACATACGTGGTTGACCCTATCAAAAGCTTTTGAGAAGTCCGGGTAGATGACTTCAACCTTCCCCTTGCGATCAAGGATGGTTGTACATCTATCCACCGCAGTCAGCAGGTTGGTCATACAAGAATGACCTTTTCTGAAACTATGCTGTTGAGGTGAGAAGAACTTTGAGGATGGTAAGTATTCTTGTATACCGTCGTATATTAGGGATTCCATAATTTTGGAAGGTATGGAGAGAAGGGCCACTGGTCGGTAGCTCGAGGGTTCACTGCGTCGACCTCCTTTGAAAATTGGTGTGATGTGAGCCAGCTTCCAAATTTCCGGTAGTTTGCCTCTGCTTAGCGAGTGTGCAAACATCACGCTAAGTGGTGTCGCCAGGATTGAAGCTGCTTCCCTCAATACAGCGGAATGAACCATATCCGGACCAGGAGAAGTGTCTTTTCTTAGGTGCTGCAGTTTACGGAGCACCAGGTCAACACTCAGGTCCACTTCGGAAAGTCCTGTACAGGTGCAGGTGAAGCTTTCGTCAGTATAGTTGGTGCTGGTCGCGAGGTGTGACTTCGAAGTTGGCTTGTTCGTTACACCGTTACCTTCTAACTCGAGTAGGCCTACAATCATTCGACATAGATCATCGACGTTGATGGTCTACATACTAAAGACAAAAGATCGAGTAATATTTAAGAGTATTTGAATTGTAGTACAAAGTAGTAGTCACAGCAATAACTCAATTTATTCAATAAGTATTAGATGAGTACAAACGAATGTACTGTATTTGCAATTCTAAATCAAACAGTCATCAATACAAGGGAATCATTGGTTCATTCAAATACCACATCCGCCACAGCTTAAATTGGAGTGTAAGTGTCTGTAATCGATTGTACGTCTTCTTATTAAGTTCATCTTACAACTATCCGACAGTGTATTGGATGTAGACTTTGTATTATCTAGAATGCACGCGTTAGTATTACGATTTACAACTGAAATTGAAACAGACTCACCTGATTCCTGGAATCGCATACAATCATCATGTCGGTTGTGTAGTGAAACCACTGATATTTCGATTTGCATCATAGATTTTCCAACACTATAATCCCCCACGAAATAATGTTGGGTCCTTACGTCCCAATGTTATAACCAATTTGACGCTCTCAATTTGCACTGTCTTATAACTCACGCTCCAATTATTATATGTGAGTATTTGGGGATAAACACTGACACGTAATTTGAGGCATTACATCATGTGAATTTCACTTGCATAAAAATTATGATACATATTCTTTTTGTTGTTCATATTAGAATACACAGATAAATATGCATTGATATGTGTAATTAACACATTTAATTCATCTAGGCTTGATTCACCTGCGAACCAATCAAACGGAAAACATACATCTGCCTCATACTCATTAAGATAATCTTGGACTTGATTTGGGCTCTCTGCCTGTGCAAACTTCATATCTGAGCAAACTGGTTCTCTGAATGCTTCGGGAAAACTTGCTATTCCCCCTGATCCATCATACCACTGACTAGGAATTCTACTCAACATACGTTGTTCGTGAGAATACCTAACACTGATACAATAACATTAGAAGTATGACTAGAATCACACTTATTCGAAACATATTTGTCACATTCATTAGGAATACCACCAGGGATAAATTCATTGTGAGGACCACTGACATATGATATGACACTGGGATTTTATTTTTCTGAAATATTTTCCTTAAATTTATTAAAAGTTTCATTAGAGAATAATGGATCATTGGAAAAATCAGCATCCACCGAAATTATATCAAGTTTTCGATCATGATCCGATTCACTCAACATATTTCACTCAGATTTGCAAGAAATTCCATCGCAAATATGTGAATTATTATGACAAACCACATCTGGTACAATAACACGGGAAATATGATAAGTTGGTTGATTAGAAACTTTTGTCTATTTAAGGAAAACCATAGGTTTTTAGGGCCAGTTAGACTTTACTCAACCCCAGCGAAGCCGTCCAATAAGCTGAATCACTTCCACGTCGAACAACAGATCACTGATAGTTACGCTTTTTCTAACATTGTCAAAGTCAAGAGTGGCTGCTGCACATCAATTAAAACCATGCGTGAACCGATTCATGTCCCAGTGGTCGCACTCTGTTCCTTCCAACCCACACTTACTAAAACATTTCTTTAATAACATCATGTTTGTTTTACATGATCATCAAAGTGACCACAGTTCCCGAATACCTTGAGAGGGCAATCCACGCCAGGTTCTAACCTCTAGGCCATTCTAAACTCAAGTAGACCGCAACCAAACACACAAATCAGCTACAACTGTGGTCTCAAGGTTTATATTTCATGATCCAATAGTGAGAAAACCATTCCGTGAACCAGGAACCATGGAGTTATTTAGAAGATAGTTGCGGAGAGACTCATTTACAGCTCTTCTTTTCAACGACACAACTGTTAAGAGCAAGGAAGTCGTTCTGAGATTGGAGCTCTACGAATTGCTACTTTTTTTTATAGTATTGTACTGCCACACCTCCCTCCAGTTAGGAAGGGCGAAGTATTATTTATGTAACTAACAAGATGGAACAGAAGCATATCTGCATATTTCCTTGGGACTATAGCATTCGTTCCTCATAATCTAGCAGATATACTAGTATTCAAGCTCATCAAAACCCCTTCGATTTCGCGGAGGGACATCTTCATGATGCCAGCGTCACAATTTTAAGCGACTGAGCAGGAGTCAGTCGTCGGAAGTATTATTATCGGAAAGTAAATGGGTCGGGATTTATAAGCTAGCAATTTAGTGACCCTATTATAGGGGCTGTGTATTATCTTATGGCTGACTAGTCTTCTATATTGCTCTCAATGTGTCATTTGTCTCAATCTACACGCTTATACCTGATGACTTCGCCGGTGAAGATATTCGCCCATACGACGATCTGAATTTTTGGAATATCATGGTGTCGGTCGATGGACTGGTGAAAGGTGTCCTTTAGAATATTCCATCATTTCTAAAAATTGGTGCAGTTGTCTTCGTCCAATCATGATATTTGTCTGAGGTCTACCATAACAGCGAAGTAATCAACAATGTGAGAGCTTTGTATGATTTTCATAAACCTGATAAATCAGTATCGGAAAGATAGAGTGAGAAGATGGAGTGATCGTTTTGTTCAAGGTACTTCAAAACTAATGATTCTGTGACTTACAATGTATGGTCGGTGAAAGTTAATGGCCGAAAGAACATCCTCCATATTAGCAGTGCAAGTGAACGTTATACGAAGGAGTTTTAAAAGATATGAGTGTTTGGTACCCTTCCTCCGAGTAAGTCATGATCGTTGATCGTTCAATTTTGGGAAGTTCGAGCTTCCGTTGTAATCTCTCGAAATATCCTGTCGTTTTTGTCCTGCGAACTGAGAAAAAAGGCAAAGAGGTGTAGCACAAATAGTTCCCAAAAATAAGTCTTCTAAGTTGATTATGACCTCATTAGTTTCACTTGACACAACCCAGCTAAAGGTGTCCGGTCACGCATCCGGACCACATCACGATTGAGTATGTCGTGCTCCTCATCGCCCACAACTATAAGCCAGACTAGATCAATTGCTTCTCAACACATCGACAACCTTAAATACATATCTTGAGAACTGATTTATACCTCAATTCTGATTTGACTGGGCCGGCATCCTTCTATTATAAGAGTTTTACAAACAAAATAGTTGTCAAATCTTAAGTATATACGGCATCTCATAGTTACCAAGGAATCATTACAAAATTTGGCCGGTATTCCAGAATTTTAGGTACGTTGAGGTTGTTTTTATCTTTATTTTAGATATGAACTAAGGTCCAGATTCCAGTACTTGCTGTTGATTTGTAAGACAATCTTAAGGACAGGTTCTAGAGCAGGTGCATCAAACGATTTTTTTTAAAGACCTGGTATATTGAGCATTTTCGACGGTGGCCAATTCTTTTTAGCTTTGTTGACTTGAGTAACCTAACAAAAGTTTATGCTATAGTAATGCAACATTCACTGATCGTACAGGTGATAGAAACAACATTCATCGATAATTATATATCGATAATAGTTATTCTGTCAGTCAAATGTGAGTATTAATTGAATTCTCCCGTGTATGTTCATCCATAAGAAATTGAATAGTCGTGATACAAGCGGGCTAACGGGTGCATTTCAAAAATGGTGGCAAGTTTCGGCGATTTAGGAAAGTCGGCCCGTGATATTTTTGACAAGAACTTCAGCTTCGGGTTTCTTAACTTTGAGTTCAAAACCAAAACTGAAAATGATATCTCTGTTACATGTGGTGGCAAACATGATACAAATGCTGGAAGAGTTTCCGGTTTCTTAGAGTCGAAGTTAAAAGCTGCCCCAGGGGTCCATTTAAAGACAAAAGTTGATTCTAAATGGCTAATGACAAGTGAAATAGAAGTTGACAAGAAACTGCATGAAGACTTATCGCATAATGTGTTAGTTACAATGGAGCCTGATTCAGGGTATGTTGACAAGTCCTCAAACCTAATCATTCAGAGCTAAGTCATTGCTGCTAAAAAATAAGTTAAAGCATGAATATTTCAATGCCAATCTGGATATGAGTTTTAAATCAAAATATCCCCTGATCACCGGGTCGCTCGTATTGCCGTATGTTTTCATTCTTACATTATTCTCCTTAGTATCCCCCATTATCCTGCTTTTCGTATTGGCGCACAAGCCGTGGTTGACAGTGAAAAATCAGAAATTAGCAAACATATTTATGCAATCAACTTCAAGCAGTCCGATGTGCAAGTGCATGCTACACTCACTGGGCATTCCGATGTTGACTTGAGTGTCTTTCAAAAGTTCAAAGACATGAAACTAGGTTTCCGTGTTGGTTGGCGACCAGACACTCGTGAAACGTCATTTGGTGCCGCTCTTCGTTATAAAACCTCTCCTACTGGAAAAGTCAAAGTAAAGATAGACCAAAATTGCGTAGTTGGACTGGCTTACAAGCTTAAATTAAACTCAGGTATAATTTATATGAAACCATTTGTCTCTGACCTTGGTATTCAACGTTTATAATTATTTTCTTTTTAGGTAGATCAGTATCTACACACGTTATGTTGCATTGTGCTTCTGTCAAAGACATCAGTAGCTAGTCTAGTACACTGGCACATACTAAAGAATTATCTTGTCTAGTTCTCTAGGAAAACTTCACAGAGCAAGGGCAGCCTCCATGTGCATGAAGATTTCAGCTTCTGCATTCCCGTCATATGAGTCAATAAAACTAGTAACTAATTATGGCAAGAAATCTTGGTAGTACTTTCAGATAGGATATTCTGATATCAAAAAGCGATGTAATTAAACAAATTTAGTGTTTACTTCCAAAACCCCTTCACCTGTAATTGTCAATTACGAGTTCCCGGTATAAAAAGTAATGAGTAATTTAATAGCCTACTTATCAACACTAAACTGTGTATGGTTGCATAAATTACACTTAGTTTCTAATTACATGTATCTTCCTTCCACTTACATCATGTATTAAAGATGATTGCTGAACCCTCATCTTTACTGGGATTTGAGTTATCGCAGCTAGATAAAACAGCACATCTTATTCCTTAACAGATACGAGTATAAGTGTCGCTTAGGTTAAGTTTTACTTAGATGGCATAATTGGCCTACCAAGGTGTGCACTATAGATTGTGCTTATTCATAATAGACGACATAAAGTAATATAATATGGTCAAGTCTTAACCTGCACTAACAAGCACCGTCACCTTCCTCAAGTTGACTGACAGAATAAACATGTCAACAAGTAGTGCTATATTGTTGCCTAACGTTAAAATGAACCTGGTATCTTCAGAAAAGAAATAAAACGGCATTAGATTTAGTCTATTTAATAATGAGTAGTCATTTGTCAGTGAAAGTTAAGGTTATTTAACGACGACATTGGTCATGTAGTGTAAATCAGTTGAGTAATTAGTCCCGAGTTCAGACAGCTTCAGTCAAAACAGTCATTTTCTGGAATTGTAACCCAACTCCAGACAGTCAAAATATGCACCGCGATATATTATCTTGACGCTTATTAGTAATCTTTAATATTTGAATTAAACCAACTAAAACCTCAGAACGATTGGATTGTGAATTAACATGATTATCAAGTCCTTTAGTCCACTAGCCAACGAAAATTGAGGTCTTTGTTTTTATTCACGCAAAATCAACTTCATCGATCCAGTAAAATAACCTTTTCACTTTTCGAATTTTAGAGACTATTATCATTCTATGTCCAACGCTTCTAGGGTTGTTTTTTCTTGTATTTGTGCCGATAACTCATTTCATGCACTTTATTTAGCTTCACTAGATTCTTTGGTTCAGTGAATCAACACAGATCTGTCAGCCAAGTACCAGTTTGATCATTGTCACGCTTAATTGGATCCGGGTACTAATAGACATGGTAAATCAACTCATCCACCAGGTAGTTAGGTATGAGCCACACTAAATGTGAAGACATGACACTACCCGGTTTCCCAAATCGAAGTAGGTGGATGAGGTTTTGAACCTAGAAGTCGGTCCCTGAACCATCATTGTACAGCTCTGCACAAGTCGTTATTGAGTCACGTTTCTAATCCTATAAAATGGCACACTAATTCTAACATGCCTTTTACAGTGACACAAAGACCAGATTTCTTTGTTTACCACTAGTCCCTGCTCCTTGTTTATTCAACATGTGCATCACATAACATTTAGCTATTATCGATCGTCACCAATTCACTGTAATCAGTACGTTTAATAACGTCTCTCCTTGTTACTTTAGTTGTAATATCTAGATTTCACTGTAACCCGCATCATTTGTTCTTAACCTACTGCTTTGTTGTAAGCTAAAGAATATAGCCTACAAAGTTCACCTTGATCCCTTTCATTTAACGTTGTTGACATTGCGTATTTAAATTCATTTTCGCTATCTAATCTTTCATAGTACTAGGTATTCAGCCAATTGGTAACAATTTAAACTCGATTCTTTTTCACTTCCAGATGCATGTTTGGCATTGTGCACTCAATTTGATGGAAAGAACTTGGAGAATGGAGGTCAAAAGTACGGTATCATGTTCAAGTTTGGATCGTAACATGGACATAGTTCTCTAATACTAGGTTTAATTGTCCTTAGACCGGTGCTTGCACCCCTGTTAGATTTTAACACTGGTTTAATTATACTTGTAAATTGATTGACTTGTTTCTGTTCCGAAATGCATGATTACATTCATTCTGTTCTACATACAACCTGCACTACCAAACGACACAAAATGTAACGACTTCCTCGTTTTATGTTGTCGTCTGGATCCTTTATTGCGCTACGCTGTCTTTCTCACCTAACTTAATACGTTAATTGCTAACGTTCTCAGATGTATGGTTTCCCTAAAATCTGCCAAGTTGTCCTTCGCGTTAAGCTACACATAGTCGAAAGTAATTTTAAATGTACTGTGTCTTGATAATATCTCCGTATTTCAGCTTCCCCGATGCAGAAAATCTTTAATCTAGGTTCACCAAATATTTGTTACTTTATTACATACAACTAAATCATTTAAGATGCATAAGCGTAAAGGGCGATGACCTTAGCTTTTGTCAATTTCTATTTAGATTTGGAACTAGACACAATATTGTGCCCTTATAAAACTTAAAAACGTGACTAGGCTCTTGTAGGACTGTAATCTTTCATTTCTTGGTAGCTAATGTTATGTTCATTGCTTAGCCTTGATTTGTCTGTTCTTAACGTGTCGTAAACCTCCTCAAGTAAGAGGTGAATAAAGGTAATTACAAACAAGGTTGGTTTTAATTGCCATTAAGGCAGGCTTGAATATGCTAAATCAAAAAGGATGAGAGATTATGTAGTCTAAAGAGTGAGGAATGTAGTGGAATAACGTAACAGTGGAAGTAATCTGTCCATCTTTGGGCTGTGCTTAGTTAATATTCCTTCAGTGTCAGATATCATATTACGAAAGTTTATCTAGCATTCACAGGTAGTGATGCACTGGCTGCTTTAATTTATACTAACTCATGTTTATTTGTGTCACAATGATGAGTCATTTAGTTCCAAAACATTATATAAGTCTTTCTGATGGCAATCTCAAAAACGGTTCTCTTCGAGAAATCCATGTTAAGGTGAGCTTTGGTGAAGTCACTAATGCCAACTTCTACCAATATAGGATTTGAATCGACAACTTCATCTCTGTGCTAATTTGGTATGGCAACTCGAACTGATGTGCGTATGTACGAAGTACTACGTTGTGACTGACTGACTTCTCCGAAGTCCCATTATCTTACGAAACAGCTGTCCACTTCTTGACCCAGTCATCTAACGAGTTACTCTATGATGTTAAACTAAAAACTCCATAACCCCATCTACTGAGAAGTAATTTATATGCCAAATAATCTAATCAGATGTATTTTCAAAAACGTTTTGTCGATAATGTATTTTTGGTTTACAGGAAACTTTGAAACCATATAACGTTAAATAATCGTCTGATTTGAGATTGAAGTGCACATCCATAGCCCTACCAAGAAATCAAATCCTTTATGTCTTACAGTTAACATATTAACTTTGTATCATCAAATGGCCAAACAGTGATCCGTATTTTCGTAGGAATTGGCTAAATTTAAGGTTTTCCAGTACTCCGGCTTTCACTGTTTCTCCTGTTGATGTCAATCCATGATAAAGACTATCCATACTCTAATTAAGTCATTTTGGTTTTTTGACAAGTGTTGAAGTTTCACATGTATTGTGATAAGCTATCATATGATTGATCTACATAATTTCATACGTTATTAGAATGGCACAAAGTTTGTCATCACCTTTCTAACAATGCACTCCTCTGAAAGAATTCAATTAACATATACCAACTAAATGGAGTGGGGTTAGCCTCAATCTAGCTGTTAGTGAATAAAGAGCATCGAAATTAACTCACTCACTCCTACTTAAGCTATCACGGAAACCAACGATGATATGGATTGAGTTGTTTAGTTAGTTGGTTTGCTTGTGTGTATTCCTTACTATTTGGATACATATACTAATATGTATACCGACATCAACTTATTTTCTAGTTCATACAGTCTAAAAACCCTATTACATCTATAGTGATATTTCGTTTCATGTTAGCTAATATGACTTTGACCATAACCTAAGGCTCCATATAACTTCTGGTGTATGATAAAACTAATCGACGTCCGTATACACGACATCGCATGCTACAGTTTGGAGATATTTCATATTAAATGATAAGCATTCATATTAGAAACGGAACATGATTGGACAATGGTTTGATGCGCAATCGAACTTGATTAACAATTAGGCTTCTTGTTGCAAAACCGAGTGACACTGGTCCTATGATATCAGAAACAGGGGTTTCTGATGATTGGTTTTAAATAGAAGAAATCTTTAAATGTCATGACTGGTTAATTGTTTAATAAAGCTCACCACAGTATGTAACTAAAGCCCCTGGGAGAGTATATATTAGTGAAAACCAAACAAATGCAGAGAAACTAACAAATGGTTTCCCAAAATTCATGTCCAAGTGTATGAAACTACAAATAAATTCAGTCCCTAAGGTGTATTGTAATACCTAAACTTGGCAGTAAATCCTATTGTACTAAAACTCGAGCACACTCTTTATATGATGTGGATGTAGTTCAAAAGTTTGGCTGGTGAAACGGGCTGAACATACCGAGCTTCATATGTGTTTAGCAGAATTGCACGAAAATAAACCTTGGGCACCGATGAAGATGAATCGAACTGAAGTTTTCCCCTATGAATCTTGTGATATGTGGGTAGCTCACAAGGTAATAACAAGTGTTCAGTCCTTATTGATAAGCATCAACCGATTTTGATACCGGACTGAATAGTTTCATACTGTTATTTTTACTTGGTACTAAACAATCCGTAGTAGTTGACTTGAAGTCAATTCTTAACGCTTTTTAATTGTTAGTAGTTATCAGCGAAGCCCGATAGCAGCTTCTATAAAACGTAGGTTGTTTATAGATTAAAACCTCCATTACTCAACTTCATACTTGCAGAGCTTTTAAGACCTTGAAATCCTGTTTTAACTAGGAACTAAATCAATGTAGCAGCATAGTCGGAATTATAATCATATTCTGATTAAAATCGAAAAAGCATGGTCCATCACTTCAAGTTCCTTTCTCACAACGACCCAACTTTAAGTAGATCGTATTATGATGTCCTGTCAAATAATTTAGTAGGTATATAAAAAGTCGCTTGATAAAATTCAGTGAGAATTAGGCATTAAGCATATTGAAGTCAGTTATCATTCAGTAATATAATGTTTCCTTATTATTACTACGGCAGTAAAATTCATGTAATAACCACGATTCGTAAAAAAACAACTGAGGAGCCAATCAATGTATATAATGGAATTGTTCATGCCATCATTTTAGTTAGTTTTTCAAGGTCAACTAGTAATAAAATGTACCCACATAAATAATCTAATTTTTATATACCAATGGTACTGTTTACATTTTATTGATTTACTTGAACTTTTCGTAACCTCTTTCATTTCATTTTCTGTAGTAAACAAAATTTTGTTAACATTTGACAGTTTTATTGATCAAACAAAATGATCAATAATAATTTAAGCAGAATACTCTTTACTTTAAACAAAACCGATAAAAGAAAACGACAGATATGAAGTATGGTTTCATATGAACTTTCTTCTCGTGAAAAAAAAAATTCTACTTAAGTAAATATTGATTTGACAGACTGGAATTTGTTAAGTAGTTGATTTTCTTATGCTTAACAAAATGATATAACGGAAATAGTTAATTTGGAGGATAATGAAATTCAGAAAAATCTGTTTCTAGCACATTTCTGTAGCTCCTGTCCTAAGAATAAATGATGGTGAATGACTTTTCTCTTAATCTTGTGTGCATAAAATATACAGTTAGTTGATAACTGGTCACAAACAATAAAGTCAAAATGTCGCTTAAATTGGTGAGTATTTATGACAATGAAAGATGAACCAAAGCTTGAGTTCATTAATGTCAAAGCTCTTAACATCTATGTGATGATTTCATTTTGTGATCTTAAGCTAACAGTTCTATATTCATTTTCGTAGAGGTAGTAAGTGTAGGGGCTTGTTAACACATCCGAATTTTTAACGTTTTTGAATTCTTTCTATTTGGAAATGTGGATGGATGTTCCATGTAAGACATTTACTATACTTTTGTGCTAGTCCACACATAAATGGAATTTTCTTCACTGAATATTGAATAATTTACACGATTTAATTATTGCCATACCATACTTCTCTTTGTTTATTATTAACAACACAGCTGATATGATATGGTGAAAAGACGAAATTACGTTGTTTACTCATTGTGATTTTTGTTCAACATTACTTCAGTTTTTAATTCAATATGAATTAACGTGGTCTGACAAACTATAGGCCAGTGAGACTTACCTAACAGAGGACAAACGACATTGTTTCAAGACTGAAGACTATAGTCATTTAGATGTCAAAACATAGTTTACAGCATAACTACTAGAACTAAGCCTCAAACCCTTCTCTATTATTCACTGATGGTCTACTATAAATGAGTTTATTTTCGAATAGAGTAATCGTGTTTCTGGGGGTGAAGAAATCTTCACTAGTATAAGTCTTCCGTATTCTTACTTCACTTCGTGGGCATTGCAGTGGTTCCTTGTTTCAAGAACAAGTAATAAGCAATCCGGATATAATAATATCACGTAATAAAAAGTTATAGTCTTATAAAGTTCATAAATATACAATTCGACGTTATTACTACACAAGTTCAAAAGTGCACGTTAATGTATTCCATGACCTTAAAAATATTTTGTGATTTGTGAGACACAGTAAAGGTAGTTCAACTATTTTGTAATTCAAATTAGAAAATCATCATCTTGTATGTTTACAAATCATCTTTACTGTTTGTAACCTAAATTTAATTTAAACTTTGAAACGTATTCTGATAATGGATATCTTAGTATACTGGTCATTGTTTGATAAATTGAAACATAATTCTGTCAGATCTATTATTTTGAAAATGATTATTTGGAAAGTATTACCCCGAAACCATCTAATTAGAGTAAAAATGTAATTTAGTACAAGCAAACTTTATTAATCACAAATCATTTTCATCAACATTACGCTAATATTTCATTTGAACCATTTTACTTAAGTGAAATGATATACCTTCAACTAAATGTATATACGTTTCGATGGACTTATATAGAATATGGCAGCTGAAATTTCACCAAAACATCTACTTCAGACAACACCAGCTCAAGCATATATCTTTCAAAAAATCAAACAACAGGGTAGATTTTCTTATTCAGAACCTGAAGCTCTTCACTCTTGATAGAGATAATACATAAGAGTTACTGAGTCGATTTTATGATTTCGTTCCTCTTTAAATAAAACCGCAAGTGTGTTCCCAGAGTTTGTTAATGTTAATTCATTATCAAAATGGTATTCAATGTTTCGATCGTCAGTTAATTTTTACAACTTCATTTGATTATGTTACCTCTCTCATGAAAATAATAACACAAGTAGGCTGAAGGTTTTTGATCATAAGTATCTTCGAAGCATATTTATTCACGAATGAAACTTACTAACTGGATAAAAATAAATTCTAGTCGTTGAGTGATCAATTTCCTCATAAAGATCGATTGGAAAATTTAAAAATAAACAACGTAAAGTGAATTTAAACTTGACCATATTGCACAAGCAAGTGGCTATCAGGACTCAGTAGCTAAGTGGATAACACGATGGCGTTTGTAGCTTACAATACTGGGTTCGAGTTCAAGAGCAGACATCAACTTTGAGATCTAGGTACACCCAACTGACGAGTCCCAAATAGGACGAAACGTGCGTCCTGGATTCCACTGCTAACCACTATCCATCTCTGCTTATAATGCTTGTGAATTAAGGCAATACTGAAGCAATCCTGATATTATGTACATATGCCATGAAGTGGCTATTCAATTGCAGTTCTAAACATCAATGTGAATATCCAAACAAACAATGCAACATGAATTAGTTATACTTTTTATTATCATTAATTAATGAGGTCGTAGAAAAAGTGTGTAATGCATTTAATTAAATTCTTGTATTATTTTTGGTGGTTAACAGATACATTACGAAGGTGAAGTTGAAGACTTATTGATGAGATCAATTCGTACAATAACAAAATATAACCGGCTAGCATTGAAATATTAAGGATTTAGAAATATCTATCCAAGAAAGTTAGATTATCTGGGTCAAATTCTTTAAATTAGTATTTTTAAAACTATAATTTATCACTACAAATGTAAAATAATTTTAGTAGTTGAGATCATGAGTTAATTGAAGCTAGACCACCATACAAAACCTGGAAACATTGAACGACCGTTTTGTCCCATTGTGGGACTCTTCATCAGTGGGCACCCACAATCCCAATCATGGGATTCGAAATCAGGGCCTATCAGTCCCGCTCGTGAACGCTTGACCTCTAGACCACTGAACCAACATCCAACAGTGTTAATGTCTAACTTCAACTAATCCACGAGTTCGAGCGACACATCCACCGTTGTCTTCCGTGAGTTACTATCTCACAACAGACACG